>NC_056744.1:697806627-697939127 GCF_019279795.1 Protopterus annectens
GGGCATTGTACTCAATCATTGGTCTGATGAGTGATGAGTATAGGGAGACTATGACCTCCCTTGATCTAGATGAGAATCCCTTCATGATAAGGTGGGCAATGTAGAAGGTCTTCCTAACTACTTTAGCTACATGGGTGTCGAATGACAGACTACTATCAACCTGGGTCCCCAGGTCCCTGATAACTTCTTCTGTGCTCAGTGGATTGCCACCTATTTGGTAGCTAGGGGTAACCTTGTTTTTCCCGAAGGGTATGACTATGCATTTTTGGCATTTAACTTTAGGCCATGGCTCTGGCACCAGTTATCCATTTCTGTGAGACCCTTCTGAAGGATATCTGTGTCAGATGTGTTTTCTACTATGGCGCCCAGTTTGCAGTCATCTGCAAACTTTGTCAGCCATAACCCTCCTGTGTTTGCTTGTTCTTCGGAAAAGTAGATGCCAAACAAGAGTGGGCCCAGGACTGAGCCCTGTGGTACACCACTTGTGACAGGCTTTGAGTCTGATATGGTGCCAGCAACTCTGACCCTGTGGGTTCTGTCACTCAGCCAGTTTGCAACCCATCTTGTGATGTATGGGTTAACATTTAAGCTGATGAGTTTTTCAATGATACCCGAGTGGGGTATTGTATCGAAGGCCTTCGCCAGATCGAGGTAGGCTGTATGGACTGCCTTTCCCTCATCAATGGCTTTGGTGACTGTTGAGAAAAAGTCAACCAAGTTTAGAAGGCATGATCTGCCTTTGACAAAGCCAAACTGGGATGGATCCAAAGTCTGCAAATTCCCTATGTCTTTATTTATGAGGTCCATTATGATCCTCTCCATGGCTTTGCAGATAAGGCTTGTCAAGCTAATGGGCCGGTAATTTCCAGGGTCGGTGGAGGCACCGCCTTTGTGAAGTGGGACCACAGTTGCAGTGCGCCACTCCTGGAGTGCGTATCCAGAGGTAAGACTATGATTAAACAGCTGTCCTAGCTGTGGGTTTAATTCCTCGTTGAGTTCGTGGAGCACACAGCCGGGGACACCATCAGGTCCCATGGATGCTGTGTTTTTGCTTTGGAGAGAGCAGTTCTCACTTGGGCGTTGGAGATGTTTGGGGGCTGCAATCGCTTGGTATAGATATCTCTCCTTTTGGGGAGTTTGCACTGAACCTGTCAGCCAGTATGTTGGCAATGTCTGTAGGATCAGTAATCTTCACATCATTTTGAACTAGTTCTGAGCATATCTGGGAGTTTCCTCCCAGGTTTCTAACATAGCTAAAGAAGGCCTTATGATTGTCTTTTGAGTCTTTAGCTATTTTTCTCTCAAAATTTGCTATGGATGATTTTATGAGAGCTCTTAGTTTTTTACTTATAGTGATCAAGGGTGTCTTACCTTTTAAGGATTTTGCTCTATCTTGTAGTAGCTTCCTCCTTTTGTTGTAGAGTTTGTTTATGGCTGGGGTCCACCAGACTGGACGCTTGCCTTTGGTACAAAGAGTCTTTGTTTTGCTTGGGATTGCCTTATCCATGCAGTCCTGCAGGTGCTGGTAGAAGGCATTTGTAAGTGATTCAGCGGCTTGAGTACTGTTTTCCACTGGCTCGGGGGCCTTAAAGGAGACCACACTAGTCTTTAGAAGTGTGAAGTCGGCTTTCGAGAAGTTCTTTACTGTGGTCTTTTTATTTCAGGTGGGGGTGGGATGAGGACCTCCAGCGAGATTAGTTGTGATCTGATCTCACCAGTGAGGGGTATACTTCGGTGTTGAACATTGTGCTCCCATGTTCGTGATGATGAGATCAAGTATGTTTTCTCCTCTTGTGGGGATGGTGACTAGTTGTTCCATGGCATTTGAGTTTATGAATTCCAGGAACTTTTGGGCTAGGGTGTTTGGGCTTGAGTAGTGTTCCCAGTCTATATTAGGGTAATTGAAGTCACCTAGTATGATGGTGTTTGGTGATACATTTATCCCTCTAGTGTTTTCAGGAAGGCCATGTGAGGTTCCTGAGTTTGTGAAGGTGGCCTGTAACATGCTACAATTTGCAGAGCAGTCTTGCCTATGGTTAATTGCACCTGGATGGTCTCCGATGCATCGTGCGTTGCCACCAGTCTTGAGGTGTGGGTGTCCTTGATGAATATGGATACCCCCCCCTCCTTTCTTGGTATTGTCCGGATTTTGGGGCCGGAACGCATGATAAGAGGTAAAACCTGATAGTGCTGGGGTGCTCTCAGGAGCCTTGAACCAGGTTTCTGTCACTGCACAGACATCGATGTTCTCCATACTGAGAAGGGCCTCGAGTGCGTGCATTTTGAGATTTAGACTTCTGGCATTGAGCAGCATTACCCTTAGTTTTTCCTTTTTTGTGTTCTAGGGTGGTAGGTTTAGAATTTGAGCCTTGCCTAAAAAAGGCACTATGGGGGTGGCAAGAGCCTTTGCCAATATCCGAAATCCCAGGGGTGACAGGTGCAAGCCGTCCCTTGCGAAGCAGCGTGGCTTGTCCAGCATGTCATCCCAGGCAGACAGACATTGGATCCCCTTTGAATGACACCAGAGTTTAAGCCAATTGTTAAAGCTGATCATCTTATCTCTGTATTGTGGCATCATTCTTGGCGAAGGTAGGATACTGCTCAAGGTCAGGGTCATACCTGCCTGGGCTACATAATCAGAGAGCTCCTCAATGTCTCTTTTCATGTAGTCCAAGGAGGTACGTCTCAGGTCGTTTACACCAGCGTGGACAATGACTGAGTCGTATTTGTACCTGCTGTTGAGAGACCTGAGTGCTTGCGTTATGTGGCGGATTCTAGCGCCCGACAGGCAGCTTACTGTGACCTTCTCCTTACTCAGTCTGGTGAGCGGGACGTCAGTGTGTCTGACTATGGAGTCACCAATGACTAGTGTGTCTGGCATTGTGTTTGGCCTTAAGGGCTGTGACTGTTTGACACTCTGACTGTGAGGTCTATGTGTTGCAGATGTTGTGTTCTGAGGTGGTGGTTGTTTGGGTGTCTGCTTTGGTGGCCTCTGCTGTTTTGGTAGATTTTTGATCAGAGCCGCCGAGTATGTCTTTGTGTGTAGTCTTGTTCCAAAAACACAGAAAGACTACAGGGGCTTCCCAGCCTAACATCTGTATCTGTTAGTATGCCATGTGAACCAAATTGAGACATCTTTATGATGAGTCATCCTCATCTTGACAAGCACTTTATCCAGTCTGGTGTCATAGCCTATTTCTAAAGGTGCCAAGGTCTGGGCAGATTTCCAGCTGTGCACTGGAGCAGTGGACAACTATAGAGAGGAGGCCAAGACCTGGGACCAACTAGAGTTATCTCCTCCACAAACTAAGAACCAAGACACAAGTATCAGCAACTGGAAAGGAAGCAACTCTAAGGATGTCAGTCCAAAGAACTTTTTATTCCAAACAACTGATTTAGCACTTTCATCAGCTTGTAACGAAGACTTCTTCAGACTCAAAATACAAAGACATTCTCACAATTTAAAAAAACCCTTTAAGTGATCACATGACATACGCAACCAATAAAACACAACAATACTTTAAACAAACATTCCTAATAAATAATATCATTTAATTAGGTATAAAAACTAATATATAGTCTTATTTCCAAGCATAATCAAATAGATATATATAAAATATAAGTTGTAAAAATATATAAAAATATATACCTATGTAATCAAATAATGCAAGACTTAAGTTTCAACACACTTATTATAGTTTCGCCCACACATAATTTGCTATTTTTTGGGATAGACACAGTGAAAAAAGACATTGGGAGGTCCCTGGGAAGATCTTATTGAACTATGTGAGTTAAGATGGCAAATAAAGCTTAACTCTTTGGTGCCACCATGTTTGAATGAGAATTGTTCCATAATAAGTGTGTTGAAACTTAGGTCTTACATTATTTATACCCAATTAAATGGTATTTATTTATTTATTATTTATTTACATTTGTTAACCGGGCTAGTCCAACTGGATGCAAGTCCATTTTCAGTGGAGGCCCGAGGAGAAAAGCTCCGCTATCTACTACATGGTAACAATACAAAAAAAATTAACAATGGTTGAATAATCAAAAAAAGGATATAACTAACAAATCAGAAAGGCAGTAGCAACAATTTCAGTAAGTTACAAAAAAGGGGGATAGAGAGACAAGGAAAATGTTTAAGTATAGGTAAGGGAAGAAAAGGGAGAGAAGAATTAAGTTCTTTTTTAAGAAAAGTTAAGAAGAGTGTTACTAGAGAAATAAAGTTATTTAGTTAAGATAGTAATATTTCAGGTCATAGGGAAAACAAAAATTTTAGATTGAAGAAATAGATGTAGGAGAAAGTATGAGGGATAAAGGGGGAGAATTGGAGGTGTAAGAGGAGCTAGCTCAACTGGGACTGATGCAAGAGCAAAGCCAGTGTTTAGTAAGAAAGAGTTTTAGTTTACTCTTAAATAGTGTAGTGGAAGTCTGGGCTAAAATGTCTAGAGAGAGTTGGTTCCAGATTTTGCCAACTGAGTTGGAAAATATGGAGTCACCTGCTGTATTTTTTGCAAGAGAAGTTTGAATCAGTATTTTATTGGAAGAGCGTAAGGCTTTTAAGTTGTGGTAGGGTTTTATAAGGGTGGAGAGCATGGGTATGTTTTCTGGATGGTAAAGGGCTTTGTGAGCAATTGTAAGCTGATAGTACTGTATTAGGTGGGGTAATTCAAGCCATCCTAGGTTAGAGAGGTTCAGACAATGATGTGTTTTATATGGAGAGGCAGTGGCAAATCTCGCAATGTTGTTGTAGGCTGTTGTGAGCTTATTAATGTTATGTTTAGATAGATTAGTATAAATGGGGGAGGCATATAGTAAAGTGGAGATAAAATGTGTTTTTGCTATGGTAGTTCTTGCTTCAGGGGTTTGGAAAGTTTTGATTCTATAAAGAGAACCTAGTTTTCTATTGGTTGATTTTATGGTGGAGTTAATGTGAAAATCAAATTTTAGTAGGTTGTCAATTGTAATACCCAATAGTTTGGTAGTTTGGTCAGGAGAGATAAGGGTGCCATTGTTATAAGTAATTGTGAGATTAATAGAGGGGGACAGGTGTGTAGGTAAGAAGAGGAGAAGTTTAGTTTTCTTAGGGTTTAAGAGAAGACAATGGTTATAGAACCATTGCTCATTAGTAGTGAATGTCTTTTGGGTAAGGTAGTGAAGGTCATCTTGATTTGTGGCAGAGCAAATGATGGTGGTGTCATCTGCATACTGAATACAAGTAGTTATGGGCGTGGCGAGATGCAAGTCATTAATAAAGATGGAAAATAAAAGAGGACCTAAGATGGAGCCTTGAGGGACCCCTAAGGTGGTGGGCAGAAGTTCAGAGAGATTATTGTTCCATAAAACAGCTTGTTTCCGGTTTTGAAGATAGGAGGTGAACCAAGTTAAGGCAAGATTATCGAGACAGAGCGATTTTAGGCGATGTAGGAGGAGCTGGTGGTTCACCATATCAAAGGCTTTAGACAGGTCTACAAAGAATGCTGATGAAAGAAGATTGCTATTACGGTTAATATTAATGGAGTCAATAAAGGATAATAAGGCTGTGGTGGTGCTATGGTAAGGACGAAAGCCATGTTGGCAGTTAGCAAGGAGATTATTAGAAAGGAGGTGATTTAGTAACTGTTTGTGGATGCATTTCTCCATAATTTTTGCAATAGGAGATAGCAGTGCTATAGGGCGGTAGTTAGAGTATTCAAATGAGTCGCATCCTTTGAAGAGGGGGGATGATGTGTGAGATTTTCCAGAGGGAAGGTACAGTACTTTCTGTTATGGTTCTGTTTATGAGTATAGAGATTGGGTAGGCAACTGCTTTGGCACCTAGCTGGAGATATTCAGCTGGGAGTTTGTCAGCTGATGGGGTAGAAGCTTTAAGTTTTTGAAGTAAATTCAGAATATAGGAGGTAGATATGGGTTTAAGTTGCATAAGTGGAGGAGAGAAGCTTGGGTTACCCAATAAAGAGGGGTCAGGTGTTTGTTGGTTAGCCAGGTTCAGTATTGTAGATGTAAAGAAGTTATTGAAAGCATTAGCTGTTTGTAAGGGAGAGTCAGGGCAGGAGCCAAGTGGATTGGGAGTTTCAACTTTTCCGGGGGAAAGAAGTGTGTTAATAGATCTCCAAAATTTGTGTGGATGGTGGTGGGAGGATTGCTGTAGCTGGGTGTAAAAGTTCTTTTTATCTTTTATAATAGCTAACTTTGTCATGTTCCTTTTTTGTTTGAAGCTAAGGTGGTCACTGGGGTCTTTGGAGGTTCGCCACAGAGACCTATAGATAATAATAGTATTATTTATTAGGAATGTTTGTTTAAAGTATTGTTGCATTTTATTAGTTGGGTATGTCATGTGATCACATGAGGGTTTTTTTAAATTGTAAGAATGTCTTTGTATTTTGATTCTGAAGAAGTCTTGGTTACAAGCTGAAGAAAGTGCTAAATCAGTTGTTTGGAATAAAAAGTTCTTTGGACTGACATAGTTAGCGTTGCTTCCTTTCCAGTTGTTAGTACCAACTAGAGTTATCCAAAAAGAGCTTGCAGGTCACAAAATAAAATTCCACATACTGCTTCAGGGTGTTGACATTCGCACTTCTAAATAAAACTCAAAGATAATGACAGTGTGGCAGAAAGACTGTGAAAAACTTTTTCAACCCTTGTAATGAAGTCTATGATGAAAACTTCATGTTACTGATTTATTTTTTGTTTTGTCTTATCATCGGTCATTTACCTTAAGATTGTAATTTTATTCAGCTCTTATACACCCTACAGACAAATAATGAACAGGTACACAGCACAGAGTGGTATCCAATAGCACAAAAAATAACACATATATGCAATGCATATACCTTACATTTATTGCCCTAGAAACCCCACTTGGAGCACTGATAAGTTACTTCATTTACCCAGCTGTCTACTCACCTTCTTATTACTGGGCAATGCAGTTCATAGCTTTTGGCCTTTGGCTACCTTATATTGCTGACTTTTATGCCCCATTCAGCCAAAGTAATGCTGCTTGTTAAATTAAAATGAAAGTAATGCTTGACAATGAATTGCAGCATATGAAGCATAGCATTGTAGTTCACATCTGTGTGATCTAACCTCCCCTAGGTACATGAGAGACATGTTTTTGTACTAGGATTGGTGGTGCTCCCCCATTCCAATAATAAATCTAAATGAAAGCAGTACTGTAGTAGTCTGTCTCGATGGCAGAGGAATGGAGCACTGGCTGTAACCCATGTGACCATGGTTTAATTAGTAGTCCAAGCACTTGAGGATATAGGCAGGGAGGGAGAGGGGTTATGAGCTGTGGAATACTTACCTTTCCAAGGGGGTGGGAGGATTTAATTCAATCAGAGGCACACTGGACAGGTGTTATTTTCTTGGGGAAGACTAGGGAAACCACCTCCCATTATTCCGGTTTGATTGGTGGGAACACTTGATGCTAACATCTCTTATGAAGTGAGTAAACATCTGCTGCAAACTGTCCATTGTATGCTCCCTTCTTCACACAGGTAAATGTCCATAGGCATGTTAGCGCTACAAAAACAGTAAAATCATTGAACTATTATGATGGCCACCTTAATAATGGCTGCTTTCAGCCACCTCGTGCCCTAGGTGAAGAGGCTGAGAGGGAGCTGATGATTATAGGATCATAGGAGGTTACTAAGCTAATGGTCCTATGGCCCTTACAAGCCTAGCCAAGAGTTTATCCCCAAAAAAAAGAAACCTCAGTCAGCACCTAGAACAAATTTTTGGTTTCCCATCCACTCATCAAGGCTGTGCTTGAAAAGGGTCAACGAGGTACTCTGTTTGATGTGTATGGGAAGTCTAGTCCAGAGACAGGGCAGCTTCTGGGAGACAAAACTCTGTCTCCAGCAGGTTTTGTTAATATCACATAGTGAATTTAGGCCTTTCAACTGGGATAATCTCTAGTAGGGCAGGGTACAAGATTGCCTTGGAGGCAAGACATAGATCACATCTGAGAAATCTGTACGATACTGAGTAGAGTGATACTGATTTCAGCCTGTCCACATAGGACAGGAGTTGGAGGCCAGGGATTCTCTTTGTGAGATATTTCTGTGGCCTTTCCAGTTGGTGCAGGTGTTTGGAGAGGTACATACCAAATGGGGTATTATACCCAATTATTGGCCTAATGAGGGAGGAGTACAGAGAGGTAATAACCTCCTTTTTTCTGGATACAATCCCTTTACGTATGAGATGAACCAAGTAAAAGGCTTTTCTGCCCACTGCCCACTACATGATGGTTGAATGGGAGATTGTTGTCAACCTGTGTTGCCAGGTTTCTCACCACAGGTTATGTGTTTAGGGGGTTGCAGTCAATGTTGTAATCAGTAAGGGCCATGCTTTTACTGAATCATATAATACACTTTTTTTGCGTTTAACTTAAGGCCATGACTTTGACACCAGTCATTTGTTGCTGTGAGACCCTCTCGTAGTATGTTAGCATAATTTGGAGAGTCAATGACAGCACCCAACTTACAGTTGTTTGCAAACTTGGTCAGCCACAGGCCTTTTGTCTTTGCCTGGGACATCTAAGAAGTAGATGCCAAACAGTAGGGGTCCCAGGACAGATCCCTGGGGAATACCACTAATGACAGGTCTGCTGTCAGAGGTGGAGACACCTATTTTGATCCTGTAAGTCCTATCGATGAGCCAGTGGGCCACCCAACTGATGAGATAGGGACTTACACCAAGTTGTGTTAGCTTTTTGATAACACCTGAGTGGGGGATTGTGTCAAAGGCTTTGGCCAAGTCAAGGTAAGCTGTATGTTCTGACCTTCCCTTATCCAGGGCCTTGGTGACAGTCTCAAAGAAGTCAACCAGGTTCAACAGGCAAGATCTGCCCTTGACAAATCCAAACTGAGTGGGGTCAAGTGTTTATGTCTTTGTTTATGAGATCCATAATAACACACTCCATGGCTTTTTAGATCAGACTTGTCAAGCTAATGAGGCAATAGTTACCAGGGTCAGTAGTGGCAACACCTTTGTGCAAGGGGATGACAATGGTAATTTTCCACTCTGCTAGAATGAAGCCTGTACTTAGGTGTGGTTGAATAGGGTACTCAATGGCGAAGGTAGTTCCTGCTGGAGATGGTGCAGAATACATCATGGCATACTATCAGGTCCCATGGAAGCTGTGTTCTTTGCCATGGATAGGGCCTTTAACACTTCAGCTATGGAGATGAAAGATATGGGACAAGTATATGGGATGTCGAATGGGCCTTTGGGGGGTCAGGGGGCTGAAGTTAGTGCTGAACCTATCTGCTAGCAGGTTGGCTAAGTCAACAGGATCAGTGTAAGTGGAACCATTGAGTACTAATTCAGAACAAACCTATGTTTTGTCATGGAGGTTCCTGACATAACTGAAGGAGGCTTTGTGGTTTCCCTTTGTTTCAGAGGCTAGTTTTGATTCATAATTGACCTTGGGGATTTTCACTAGTGATCTCATTTGCTTGTTGAACTAAGAAGAGAGTTTTTCCAATTTGGAATTTGTTCCATTTTACCCTTGGACAACAATTTCTTCCTTTTGTTGTAAAGCCTGTTGATAGAGGATGTCCACCAGACAGGTTTGTGTTTCCTTGAGAAGTAGGTTTTAGTTCTATTGGGTAATTAGCGTACTGTTCAGCATAGTTGGCTGTACCCTCTGAAGGGGGGCAGTGGTGTGAAGCTACTGATACTCTCCTCTAGGAAGTTATAGTCAACCTTTGAGAAGGCTTTTATCTTGGTTACAGCTGGGGGGGGGGTTGGGAGGGGATAGAAACCTTGAATGAGACAGACTAATGATCTGATTTCACCAAGGAAGAACATACTACGGGAGTGGTGCAGTGGTCACCCATGTTGATGAAAACCAAGCCCAAAATGTTATCTCCCTTTGTGGGTGATGAGATGAGCTGGTCTAATGTGTTAGAACTGTTGAAGTCAAGGAATCATTGGGAAACTGCATTAGTGGAGGAATAGTTCACCCAGTCTATGGATCAGGGTGCTAGGGGGTACCTTGATGGAGTCAAGTAGGTCCAGGTAGGAGTAGTGGGTGTCCTGAGTCATGGGGGGTTTATAGCTGTCTATAACTTGGATGGGTGTCTTGCCAACTGTCAGTTGTACCTGGAGTAGTTCCAGTGTGTCATGCTGGCAAACCAGTCTGGACATGTGCCTGTCTTTAATGATGATAGAGACTCCACCACCCTTAGTCTTCCCCACCTCATTTTATGATCAGAATGTGTGGAATGAGATATAGCCTAGTAAGGCAAGCGTGCTCTCCACAGGCCTGAACCAAGTTTCCATGACCACATAGATGTCGGCATCTTCCAGTGTGAGGAGAGCATTTTCAGGTTAAAGCTCCTAACATTAAGCATCATGACCTTCAATTTGCTTTTTGACAGACCTTTTATGTTAGGAGATTTGTCTTTGGGACATTTCCTAAAAAAGGCACAATGGGGGAGGCAAGAGCCTTGGCCAGGACCCAGAATCCCAGGGCTGACAGGTGGAGACCATCTCTGGAAAAGCATCGAGGCCTGTCCACCATGTCATTTCCTGGAAATAACACCAGAAACTAAACCAACTGTTGAAGTTAATTATTTTTGGTGGTATTGTGCTATCATTCTTGGTGAAGGCTGGATGCTTCTTAGGGTTAGGGTCATACGTGCTCAGGACGCATACTCTGAAAACTCAATCTCAATCATGTCTCTCTTCATATAGTCCAGGGAGGTATGTCTCAAGTCATTTACACCAACATGGATAATGACACAGACATACTTCTACCTGTTGTGGAGAGACTTAAGTGCGTGCATGAGGTGGCAAATTCCGGCACCTGATAGACAACTGACCATGATCTTCTCCTTGTCAAGCCTGGTGAGGGGGACATCAGTGTGTCTCATACTTGAGTCGCCAATGACCAGAATGTCAATGAGCAACAGCAGGCAGCAGGGGCAAATGAGCAAGGACATCAATAAATTCAGTACTGTTAGTCTGCAGTCAGATGCCATGCTTTTATGACAATGTTGGGCAGTGGATTTGTAACATATGCCAGCACAGCTAGCTGGAATTATGTAAAGAATTATATGTTATTAGAATATCAAACTGATTTGCACAGATGCTTGTGTTGAAAATGTATTTGTAAAATTGCTTGTGTTGAAAATGTACCAACAGTGGGTGCTGACTGTATTGTAACTGAATTAAATGTGTGTGTTTTAACAGAGGATACTGAAAGGAAATAGGTTAATCTCAGTCCCAGCTAACATTGAAAAATAGATTAAATTAAATCAGGCCATAAAGATTGTATCTTACAATTCTGGTTGCATCCAGAGACAAAATGTCTGAGAAACCAAATATTAAGAAGCCTACTTTATTGTCTCTAGCAGGGAGCTAATTGCTACTCTGGAATGGCAGAGAGTTGAAATTATTTTATGACTTCCAGATGCTGCGGCAGATCTGAGCAAAGCTTTATCTGTGTGTATGGTAACACATAGGTGCTAAAATCCTGACTGCTTCTATTGTTGGTGATAATGTGGGAAACATAGTCAGATGACCAGATGTGATGTCACTCTGTAAGCTATCCCAGAAATAGTAGTTAGATATTATATTGAGAAGTCTCTCAGTCAGATGGAGCAGCCTGTTTCTTGGAATTTGACATAGAAGGACCCCTCACCTACTTCATCTTGCCTTGCTCTAGCAAGTGAACCAGGGAATAGTAACTCTTTAGATTAGTCAGAAAAATATAGTGAGAATAGTTCAGTACTGTTTTTTTCTGTAACTGTGTGAGTCTATTCATCTGTGTTATTTAAATATTTCCTGTAATTGAAACTCTGGTGTTTACTGTAAATAGATATTTAGTATTTTATTTTTTTTTATTATTTATATTAAACATATTTAAACTTCTCATTGTGGCTGATCCTTTTAGAAAATATTTAAGTTTTGAGAGTATTTGCATGTATTTATTTGGTGATAATTCTGACCACTCCAGAAAGCCTTGCTGTTTGGTCAACATTACCATTCATTAATATTAACTTCACTTAGTATAATTGGATACCCTTTTAAGAGTCTTATAGTAACTGACTGGTAGCACTGATTCTATGTTATAGTCTGGGCAATCTGTGCCAGTCTGTCCCAGATGTGTGTGTGTGTGTGTGTGTGTGTGTGTGTGTGTGTGTGTGTGTGTGTGTGTGTGTGTGTGTGTGTGTGTGTGTGTGTGTGTGTGTGTGTGTATGAAAAATTAAATTTCAAAGTGTGTGTGTGTGTGTGTGTGTGTGTGTGTGTGTGTGTGTGTGTGTGTGTGTGTGTGTGTGTGTCAGTTACATGGGGCAGGGACACAAAGCACTGGTTTCACAGAGAGGGTGCTGGAGGACTTGTCTTGAACACTCAACTGAGAACTTAACCCTAAAGCTGTGCCAGTGAGAAGACTTAGTGGGGAGGTGGAGGGAGACCCCAGGGATGAATATGTTCCCTGTGAGCTCTTAAGAGAAACCGTGCTTGATGCAGACAGGTCTGCATCTGGAAATACTGAGTGTATCCATTTGTATTCTAAGTGAAAGTCCCTCTCCAGTGATAGTGGTGATGATACAGGCTACTTGATTACTGACCCAGAGTGGGGACATCACAAAAGTTAATTGTGTTTCTTCATAGCTACATCTCTTATTGCTCATCAAGTGAACACTAATGGGGCAAAACGGCCATGACCATGCTGTGGTAAACTGCAACACATGGCAGAAGGACAAACAAAAGTGCAACATTCACAGATGTACTTTATTACTCACATGTATACTACAATCTCTAAAGGTCTTATTAAGGTCATGCATGTAAATGAGCTGGTTGAGTGAAAAAAATAAGCAAAACCAAGTTTCTAATGATGTGCTCAACATATATGAAACAGACGTCTGGATCCTGTTACGAATAATGGTAAATCCATGAGATCAACTTGAGTTCCAACTATACAGAATGTTTAAATCAACTTGACTTCCAGCTGTACAGAATGTTTAAGTAGCTTTCAATAGTGAGCATTCCGGGGTCTATGTACAGTGTATCTGTGTTGAAACTCAAACACATATGCATGTTTACATCCTGATACATATGCCACTGTTATTCCTGTAGTTGTAAATAAAGTTCACTTACATCACATTCACAGCTGTAGTTCCTAATTTTCATTATGTATTCAATATGTAATACTTCTTCTTCTTCTTCTTCTTTCGGCTTTTCCTGGTTAGGGGTCACCACAGCGGATCACCTGTCTGCTCATGATTGGCAGTGGAGTTTTACAGTGTCGAGTTGCCAGCCCGGCGCCTAACCATCCACAGAAGGCACACACACACACACACACACACACACACACACACACACACACACACACACACACACACACACACACACACACACACACACACACACACACACTCACACCTAGGGCCAATTTAGAGTGTCCAATCCACCTGCAGCATGTCTTTGGGATATGGGAGGAAACCGGAGCACCCGGAGGAAACCCACGCAACCACAGGGAAGACATGCAGACCCTGCACAGAAGGCACCCCAGCCAAGGATCGAACTGGAGAACCTCTTGCTGTGAGGCGACTATGTTGAATAAATACACATGACATTTACAGTGAGGCTGGCTCTTGTGTGTAACAGCCATCTCTGATTTAAGGTGGCTGTAGTACATGGCTCAAAAGAGTGAAAAAAAAGTTGCAGTGCACTAGACATGAAAATGTCTTGCTGAATAGGAGAATAGACTGATGCTTGTCTGAGCAAAATGATGACAAAATACATAAAAGATTATACATGCAAAAGGCATTCATACTACAAAACAAATGTATACATTTTCATTTAGGGACACAGAAAATTGATTGTTAGTGATACTATGTCATAATTTTCAGATCTCAATGTGCACAAACTTTTCAAAGACAACAGCTATATGGCAAGTTTGCTTATTAAAGAAACTTTTTAATGGTCAAATATTATAATTATCAATATACAGCAAATTTAATATACAACTGCCATATAAAGACGGACATATAAAGTGATATTTATGTAAGATTATTTTATAATCAAGTTAAAGGCAGTATACATTGACTTCAGATGTGTTCAAAACATTTATGAAGCAAAATTACAATAAATACTTTGCAGCTGCACCTCACCACTGAGTCATAAACACAGTGATGGAAAGACTTGGATAGAATGCATAGGAAGCTGTTAAAGCTATGAAACTCGATAGTAAAACCATGCAAAATGAGGCAGAGGATTTTCTGATAATTTCTCATCAACTACAACAGTGCCATGCATGCATCTACCACTATGTCTGCCATGTCAGCCACTATGTCAGCCATGCTATTCTTAATAAAAAATGTATGCACTGCATTGGACTTAGTGAAACCAGATGTGCACAGATGAGACCACAGCATACACTTTCATTGAATGACAGATCATTGCTAAGTCATACTAAAGGTAAGGGAATCATATACATGTATTACAAAACTGACATATGGCAATTGGGTCAAAATGCTTCAAGAAATGGGTATCTGTTGTACACTATTGATATGGAATGTGGTACGTGGAGAAGATATGTACACCAGGTAAAATGTTCTTAGCAACTAAAGAGTTCTGAAGGCCCAGCCAATGAGCAGGGCAGTATTACAGATAACAACACACCCTGCAACTCTAGATTTGGGTGATAAATAGCCGAGTCCAGGAATAATTGCTGAACATTAACTTGCTTTGGTTTGTATATCTGACTAGATCTTTAAACAGAGAAAAATGATGATCAAATGTGTTCCTAGTTCCTAGTGCAAAATTAATCTAAGAGGTTTGACTGACCAAACCTTTGATTAGAGAAGAATGGAGAAAAAAATCCATTCTATATTATTAATCAACTGCTATTCAGGTGCCACACAAACTACAACAGGAGATGCCACAGACATCAATCTTAGTTCACTGTTTCAAGCTTGCATGGGCCACATATATGCTATTTTGAGTCTCAGACAGTGGCGGCTGGTAACTTCAAATCAAAGTGAGGTTGCAGGACACAGCTGAATGGGTGGGGTCAATGAGAAGGTATGTGACCAACTAGAAAGGGGAGGGGCTATGCTCAAAACCACAAAAACTGGGACTTCAATTAAATACGCTGCTGCTCTGGGTGCCAAACCATCATTATGAAAGTCCAATCAAGACAAAATGAACTGTAAAAGAAAAAAAATAATTCAATGCATTGGCTACATGACAGCTTACTTAATATCTAGATGGAAACAAAAAGGTTATGAGGCATGAACAAATAAATTACTTTTTAAATACATTACTGGAATGCCAGTCAAAATCAAGTATAAAAAAACAAGCAGCACTTAACTCAAACCACTTTTCCTTGCACTGCAGTTCTAATTATAATTTATATTCATCTTTATAAAAGTACAAAGTAACACGCTGAAAGTGGCAATCTCTGTGATACCACCACTTGTAAAAACGTTTCTTATCCAAAAAAGATCTACTGCCTGACAACTATTTACTTGTTTCATGAGGAAAACATGGTTATACGTTATCTAGTTGTGTAAATATTCTCTGCATGGCAAAAACAAAAAGGCTTTCAATGTTGGTAATTCTTTAACAGTATGCTTTTTAAGGCTTACTTGCATCTTACAATCTCAGACAAGCTTACCTGATGGTCATTAAAGCACTGCTGCTTAAACACACAGCAACAAGCACTGCAACAACATGCATTTTCTGAATAACAAGAAGCATAAATCAACAGCATAAAAATATGACAGAAAACCAGAGCATTCTGCAAAATCAAAGACAGATGAAAAGTCACTGTAGTACTTGTGTCTGTCTTGGATGGGGGGGGATACTCTGCACACTTACACTGCATAACTGCTCCTTGCCTTGCTTGGACACATCCAGAGTCACTACATGGGGAAGTGGGGTGCAACAAGTATGTCACAATTTGAAATGTCTCTGGCTGATGGTGATGGCCTGGACACATTTGTGATACCTCTCAACCTCAGAGCAAGAAATTTATTTGGACAAAGCCATAAGTAGAAGTGGGACAAAGGCCCAGAAATAAGGACAGTTTTTAAATATTGCTCTTATAAACATAGAAAGATAATAGAATAGTAAGTCTTCCATTAGTATGAATTTTCTGAAGGGTATGAAATCTGAAACTCAAATGTCTGTCATTATTTTCTACATCAGTCTCTAATGATTTGCCACTAATTTGCCAGAAAACCACAATTTTATGAAAAATGGACCAAAAATGTGATGCAGAAATATAAAATAGCCAAACAATACATTGGGGACCTGTCAAAGAAGGGACACTTTTTTAATATTAGTACTGTTAACTTGAGCAGCTGACAAAATAGAGAATCTACATGCTTTTCTGAAATACAAGTAATCTATAACTCTGATCATTGCAATTATTTATTAATTGTAAACCTTCCATTTCTTCCAAAATTGCCATTTTGCGGAGGGATTATTAGAGGGAGAGCAACATTCTGAGCCAAAATCGGGGGATAGTTGAGTGGTTTAGATATACCTAATTCTATAAAGAGATTTATTTGCCAATACCTCTCAAACTCTTAATGCAGGAAATCTGGACAAGGCCAAATATATTGGGAGAACATACAAACAGTACTAAAAATGCTCTTGTATAAACTTAGACAGTTGATAGAATAAAAGGTCTTGCTTTAGCATGCATTTTTTCTGAAGGGAATGAAGTCTGAAACTCAATGTCTGTCATTATTTAGTGACTGCATTCCTAAATGATTTGCCAGAAAGCCACAAATTTTATGAGGAACAAACCAAAAATAAGAAGGAAAAATCTATTCATTTTGCAAAAATCTGGACAGTTGAGAGGTATAGTTCAGCTGGGGCTGTCTTTGAGTTTGCCCCCCTTCCCCCTCACAAAATCATGGTTAAATGGGGCCTCCCCCCTGCAGCCATTCCAATGTCCCATTACTTGGCTATTTCACCCCATTTACCATAAACACTGTAATGTGCATACTGATTTACTTCTATAATGATTTGGGTTTCATTTAAAAGTTTTATTTTACATTTTACAGTACAAAAACTAATAGACATCTGCTAAATAAAGCAATGCAGTCTCACAATAAAAATACACTTAGCATTAAAACTTCTCTGCCCTTGAAACTCACATTCTTTGAAACAGCAATGAAACCAACATTCAAATAAAATACATCTGGCCAGTGGCAGGTAAAGATTAACTTTGGGCTGTTTTCAAATCATAGGCCCCTTTACCATGAAACATACATGTGTTCTTTGATACACATTCCTGAGTGTATTAAATTATATTCCTTGTATAAAACAGTACAGTTGTTAGAGGGTGTTTTAAATTTATTGTTTTGAATACTTTTTCAGTAAACAATGAAACAAAAAATGCATGCACCAGTAATGACAAAATGACGAAACTGCCAAATTCAGAACATTTCCATCATAAAAGTCTACTCAAACTTCCACAATCCACCAGTATCAGTAAATATGCACAATCTCTGCAGAAGTAAAAGCCATCTAAATAATTCCACATTAAAGAGATCTGTAACTAATGAAGAGGTTGCTGCTATTTCATTGTTTCATCTCAAATAAAGTGCCTGTTGCCCTCGATGAATAAATTGGCTATGTTACATTAAAAAATGATAAGCTAGTAATAGTGCAATAGGGGATGGATGGCAAACTGATAAAAGGTTCATAGTTACTAGTTATCACCACTAAATAATTCATTCTCAAGACTGCAGCATCCACCCCATTTAAAAGTACAACACAGTACAGTATCAACAATGCATCTACATGCTGTGGGAGTAGAAGCCACAGCCTTCTGCATCAAAAGCAAGTACACTACTTGCTGTGCTATTAACAAATCAAGCTAGCTCACCATAAGCAGCACTAAACTTATCTTCCCTTGAAGCTCTCAGCTCCTTGTAAAATCCACTTGACACTCAACTGTATCTCTCAAATTTGCAGCACAAAAAGTCTGGGAAAATCCAAAATTTATTGGGGGGGGGGCAAAAGCCCAAAAACCAGAGACACATTTTAAACATTGTTTGCATAATCATGGAAAGTTGCTAGAATAAAATGCAGTGTTACCACCATGCATTTCACTACCAAGTCTTGAATCCAGGACCCTGTGCACTACAGTCAGAGCAACATACCACTATGCCAAATCAACTGTTTCTTGAAATGAAGACAGGAAGACTGAAACTTAAATGGCTATCATTTAGTAAACTCAGTTCTCACCATAGCTCTCAACCTCTTAGCACAAAAAACTTGGACAAAGCCAATAATAGGGGAATACAGCTTCCAAAATAGGGACAAATTTCAAATACTGATCTTATAAACTTAGAAAATTGCTAGAATAAAAGATTTTGTGTTACCATGTACTTTCTGAAGAATATGACATCTGAAATTCAAATGCCTGTCATTATTTAGTGAATTAAATCCATAAAACCACATATTTTATGAGGAACAGAATAGAACAAAATATGAGTCAAAAATTTGAATAGTTTTCACAAGTGGTGATGGGTAGGGAATTCAAGCTCTTGCTACCTGCACCCAAGATACAGAGTTTGAGCCTGAGTTATTCTCTAACCATTACTGTTTCCTGAGTCTCTATAGCCACCAGGTATATTTATCTGGGGCATTACACACACACACACACACACACACACACACACACACACACACACACACACACACACACACACACACACACACACACACACACACACACACACACACACACACACACACACACACACACACACACACAGCTCCATTGTAGAAATAAATTGAAAGCTCCGTATACACACAGAAATATACAAGTCCCATTGAAAGCTCTGTTGAAGAAATACAAGTCTGGTCCCATTGAAATACAAACACTCACAGTACCTATACAAAATTCCCATGATGAAATACAGTTCCCACGAGAGCAGGCTGGATAATCCAGCCTGTCGATGTTACCAGTCTGTTCCCCTTCCAGTCTATGCAGTTGTAACTGCATGCACTTCTGGGATCTCTGTAGTCTGATGCCTTCTTCCTAATCTGGACTGTTAATTCAGTCGGGATTCTAGCATACATGCGTGGAGCTCTGGGAATTTTTATTTTCATTTTTTTTCTTTTTTTTTGTTATTTTTTTTTTTACAGCTGGGGGGTCTGCAGTCTTATGGTCCAATAGCATGAGCTGCCCCTGGTCTCAGAGCAGACCACCTTCAAAGTAAGATTGCTATTCTGAGTGGCTGAGGAGTCCACTCTCAGTTTAAAATGTATTAAGTAGATACACATACAAAGACAAATGTAAAATCCTGCTTAAATTAGTATTAAAATTAATGGTGACAGTAATACTAAACATTGATAAGCAATATATCTTTACAGTGTGTTACCACACAATGCTCAGATTGTTACTTCTTCTCAAGCCCTGACAATATTTGAGCAATATAACTTTTTTTGTTTAATACACACACACACACACACACACACACGTCTCACAAATGAGCTCATATCCACAGGTGATACTTTATCCTTTATTCTTGGCAGCAAAGTTTCTTTTCTCCCATCCATGACTACGTAAATGCTGTAAATAAAGTTCTCTATATTTTTATTTTTGGAAAATGTAACTATGCCAGCTTTTTTAATTATGTTAGTATTATCTGCATTATGCAGAATGAATACATCTCCTGAAGTAATTAAAATTGTAAAATTATGTTTATGTACCTTTAGATGTTAGTGTAAGTTTGAAAGATATATCCTGTGGATCAGAGTATTACCATATAAAACAAATGTAAATAAATATATCAGCATAGACAAAAAAGTGAAACAAATTGCTTTACCTTCATAAAAACTCGTGTTGAAAGATATTTGTTCAGAGAAAATAATACCACACAAACTAGACACACCAGAAATTACGTGCATTTCTGAAACATCTAACAAAGCATATAATAAGAAATAATGTCCTACTGCTATTATTTTGGTTAATTGTTCTCTCCTAGATTAAAATCTAAAGTGAGTGGAAAAATATTGTATGCAAACTGAAGTACATGCACATGAAGCATGAGCATTTGTATACTTATACATTTTTAATACCTGAGGTAGTAAATAAATTATAACAATTCTGACTCAGAAAATGTATTATTCATTAGTGATGTAATGTTATGGTGTACAAAGAAGCAACAAACTATAAATACTTGTTATACTATGGAAAAGGGACAGATTTTCAGAATGCAGTTTAACTTGTCATGTTTTCTATAGTATTCTTATCTATAACATATATATATATATAAATATATATATATATATATATATATATATATATATATATATATTGCACTCCCTCCGTTCATTGAAATAATACCCATTTGTTAAACAGGTAGGCCCATGGACTCACAGTTCCTTTTCAGTGGTGACTAAGAGCAGTGTCTGGTTAAATGACTTGCTCAAGGTCACACTGTAGGCAAATGATGTCCAAGGGAATCAAACCCTGTACCACAGGAACTGCAGCTCATAGCCTTAACCTTCTGTCTTAAAAAAAAAGAAAAGAATTTTATTTTCTAGCAATCCTACTTATTTTCATACTGACTACATGGAACAGGAATGGAGCAGGAATTTTGGACCTCAGTCTACCCAGACAGCCTGAGTCAGATTAGTTACTTTGGCACTGGAACTGAAATCCAGGTAAGGATGGAGGTGGTGGCTGTCAAGTACTGTTCCACCAATCCTGTTGGAGGAGATAGAATTATCAGAGTCCTGTTGAAGAAGTGCTATCTGTAGGAAGGCCCAGCGTTACTGTGGGTGCATTTAGATTGCATGGGAATTTGATCCTGCCATTGACTGCATGGCAATAACATATTTGATGTTGTTCCACGTTTTCTGGCTAATGGGGATTAGCAGTATTCAAATACATTTTTAACAAACTGCACTCCACAATGATTGATATTTTAGACCTTCTCCCCAAAGGTGTCTTCAGATACTAGGGGCAGTGGAAATGACTGTGCCTACAGGCAGAACATAGCCTTATATGTTCATAAGTTAATAGGAAGTTACTGGGCATTCAGTTCAAGAGACCATTGAAGAGCTTTGCTGAAATTCCCAAATGACCCACAGAGATGTCTGGTTAAGTGTTTTTATAAGTTATTAATTTATTTATTGACATTTTGTGACCAGGAAAGTCCAATTTGGTCAGGGACCCATTTTCAGCAGAGGCCTGGGGAAAAAAGCTCTAGCAAATACAGACATTTATACAATTGAGCTAATAGTGACATTTTCACAGCATTTTGGACAACAGTAAAAAAACATACAGTAGTAAAACATATTAGTAAAGTATCAGTAATTATTATTCTTTTCAAGTTGAATATCATAGAAAATTAAGCATAAGGACTACTTTATGGTAGTTTTGCTCAAGGTCACAGAGTAGGCGAAGGAGGGCTGAGGGAATCAAGCAATAAAATCCAGGAAGGAACAGTTCACAGGCTTAATAATCTGTGTTAACTACCTTAGTGGAATTAGTGCAGGCTATGTACAAGGATCCAATGATCCAAGCACGAACAATGTTTGGACTCACAGAGGCACTCCCACATGGAGTAGGTGTGTATCAGGGTTCACCTCTGATCCCACTGCTGATAATACTAGTGATGGACTACATTAGCAAACAGGTCACAGGGGACAGATTAGCAAAGTTTCTGTTTATAGACAATGTGGCATTAAGGTAGACTACGAGCAAGAGCTTCTGGAAAGGATATGGGAATGGAATGCAAATCTGAAGGCACATGGGATGAAACTGAGTACTGATAAGATAGTTGTAATGGCAGCAAATGGATGAAATCAGAAGAAGTTGAGAACTAAGGTAGCAGGGAAAATAGTGGAACAGATTAACAGCTTCAATTATCAGTGAGGATTGATTGAGGAGAAGGGAAGTCTATATGAAGAGGCCAATGCTGGAAGCAGAGAGATGGCAGCCAACTGGCACAGAGTATCAGGTGTAGTGTATGACAGAAGAATTCCAAAGAAGCTGAAAAGGAAAGTGTACAAAACAGTGGTGCAGCCAGTATTACTGTATAGTACAGAACCTGAGTAGTAAAGGCATTGCAGCTGAGAAAGTTGGAAGGTGATGGAGATGAAGTGCCTGAGATGGGTAGTAGGATGCATAACATGGGGCAAACAAAGAAATAAGGACATCAGAAGAGAAGTCAATATGCCTCCAATTGCAGAGAAAGTCAAAAAGAACAGATTAGGTTCTTCAGGCACATGTGCTGGAAAGCAGAAGACAGTGTGGTGAAGGATATTTGAGACAGACAGGAAGAAAGACAGAAGAAATGAGAGTATCCAGCAAATAAATGGATGGATTGTGTGACGGAAGACCTGCAACAGTCAGCCATAACTGTTGAAAAAGTAGGAGAGTGACATTGAATCCAGAGAGATGGCAACAGTTTACACAACACCCAATCCCATGAAAAAAATGGGGAAAAGGGGGGTTGATGATGATGATGCGAGAATCTATTCTAGTAAAGTTATTGTCTTTCTTAAAGGTATAATTCTATTTAAAGAAACAGTTTTCTTTGCAAAAAATCAAAAATCACTACAACAGTTTTTATATGCTGTATGTATAACTGCATTATTTACTTTATTACATTTCAATTTCAGTTCATTTTGACAAACTGCTCATGGTGAACCACTACACTATGCTCATTGAACACCCGCAGCTTGAAACCCTCATTTTACGGCCTACTAGAAGGTCTGTGAGCACGAAACAGGCCATATGCATTGTGGTGAGTTAAGCCTGGTCTATTCTATACTGTGAATTTGAATAACTATGAGGAGAATGCCCACCTACACAGTTTAGTGTTACTATCTTGATACTGATTTAACCACATAAGGAGGCCATGGTTTGTCACCAATGCAAACTCCAGCAAGGAAGATATTTTAGTCAGGAGGTTGCCCACTTGATTGCCAAGCATTCCTTCTCAAGAATGAGATACTAAGTTTCTGTCCTACTTAATTTATGACACAGGAAGCATATAGTGTGTTTTCTCATCAAAGAGCAATTAGAGAATGACCCCAGGTCTACTCTAATGCATCAGTATGAAGAATAAAAGGCCTGCTAAAATCTGGAGATAATTACACTTCTGAGTACATTTCTTTTAACTGCTTGAACAAATTGTCTGCCTCTAGTGTCCACTTTAAATGGCACATTCCTTTCTGTTGGATCTGTAAAAGAGCATACTATTGATGCAAACTGCTATGCAAACTTTTGATGGTACACTACTAACTCCATGGATGCCCTCACTTGCTTTTTAATGAGTGAAAATAGATCAGATTCTCATGGTTACTAGGTTTTCTTTCTTTGTCCTAACAGTTATATTACCTACGACACATCCAACATATATTACCTCTGTCATCCCTGACTTAATCTTGGAGACATTAACAGTTAAGCTGGTGTGCCTTGGGATAGTGTAGCCCATACCTTAGCTAGATGGGAGTGTCAGTCTTATTAGTGTACTTTGACACTGAGTATGTAAACTGCAGTATGTAGAACATGGACATTTGAAAAGCTGCACAGCACATAGGGAACAAGTAGCCCAAAATAAAAGGCAGTGTATTGAAATAAGCCCTTTGGATGTTAAAAAGGCTGCATTTTCTCTAATCATAGCTATTAAAGGGATCTGCCAGTATCCTTTGTTAGGTCTAGCATGATCAGGAATCGTGCCTTCCACAATCCTTTTATTAGTTCACCCATATTAGTCATTGTATAACTGTCATTTTTTTAAATGCTGTTCAGTTTTCTAAAATCACTGCAGAGCTATATTATTCTATCAGGCATGGGAATTAATCCTCTGGGGCTTTGCCACTTACTTCCTAACAGCTCTCTCACTTCTTTTCTTCAGAACATTATGTCCTTCCTCTTGTACAGCCTTTCTCTGTGCCTGTGCTGTTCTGTAAGGCATTAAGGTAACCTTTTCTCATGGAATAGTCTCAATGTGGTTTCGAATCAGGCTTGTCTCTTATCCCTGGTTTCTGCAGGCATAGAAGTCAGTTTTCTTTCATTACTGGAACTATAAGTTTCTGCCATTAAGCTAAGAGGCCTACACTTTCTTCCGTGATTTCAGAAATTTGAAAATAAATAAATAAATATATATATATATATATATATATATATATATGGAGCTACTTCAGTAGATCGAACTTTTACAAGTTCGAACCACATATGGCCGAGCCCATATGTTCGAACTTGTAAAAGTTTGAACACTGAAGAAAAAAGAAAAAAAAAAAACAAAACTAAACATCTGTAGCAGGGAGCTACAATCCCCTGCACTCCCCACACCCACCCTACTAAAATAAACTAACTCTGAGATCACACTACATTGTGGAAAAGGGAAATCTTCCTGTTCTGCACTGTACGGAGATCTCCATTCAGTCCGATCGAACTTTTACAAGTTCAAACATATGGTCTCGGCCATATGAGGTTCAAACTTGTGAAAGTTCAATCTCCTGACATATATATATATATATACATATATATATATATATATATATATATATATATATATATATATATGTGTGTGTGTGTTTGTGTGTGTGTGTGTGTGTGTGTGTGTGTGTGTGTGTGTGTGTGTGTGTGTGTGTGTGTGTGTGTGTGTGTGTGTGTTCTGCCCTTCTCTTACCATTCTGTCTAACCCTGTAGTTTGTATCATGTAATGCTTATTTTATTTCAAATGGACTATCCCAAGTAGCCAAAAAAATGTTCCTGTGGAGGGAACCAAAATTAACACCTGGACTCCAACTTGGAATTCCCTGGTCCTTGATTTCTTTCATATGCTCCTAGCCTAGCCTGTTTTCATGTGTTCCTATATAATGGATATTAGCACTCTTGGCTTGTCTTATAAGTTGGCATGGTGGTCTATGCCACCTCTAAATAAATTGTGAGCTTTTTTTTTTTTAAGTTTCTCTGGCAATATCTAATAATACAAGGGGAGCCTACCAGATTACCCAAAATGACTGAATACTGTTGAGGCTTGTAGTAGTAGTATCTCTCTAATGGCAAACAGCAGCTATGGTTTTACCTAGTTTCAGATTTTTCCATCATCCTCAATAACCTCTCAGTGTTCATTTAGAAGTCTCCTCTAATAAAGCACTGACATAGCTGGTGCATTATTCTGGACATAAATGGAGTTCCCTGGTCAGTTATTATTTTTTTAAGTATCCCTGATTTGAAAAATAAAAAAAAAATGACTTCCTTACTATTGGGAAAGCCTCAGGGTACCCAGATGCATATGCATAGTTAGTGTCTAGAATATATTGAAGCACATTGCTGGACATTACAGTGGCCTGAAAATATCCAAATCAGTGCATTCAAACAGCACCTCTGTGATACGCATTGAAATCAAAGGATTTTTAAAGCATGAAGGGATGTCTTCTGGCATTTGGAGTATCCAGCATAGGCGTTTTCAATTCCTTTCATTATTCCTAGCCAGTAAATGTGCTTGGATCTCTAAGTATCCTCCTGGTACTCTGGTATGTGCTAACCTCAACACAAGGATTCTGAAAAGTATGGGATTTAATGATTCATATACTACTTCATCTCCAGCCTTTCTTTCTCTGCTCTGTATAAATTTGTAACTTGAAGCATCAGTCCAAAGTGGACACAGTTTGTTCAGCATCTTTTTCTGACAATTTTAATTGCACTTCCCCTTACTGAGTATTACCTTCCCACTGTGCCTTTTTAAATTTTATTCAGCCAGTTTACCAGGAGGTCAGATATTTCTGGAGTTTCCTCCTTTTTTAGTCTCCTGAGAGGTAGAAAGCCCCGCCTCTTCTCTTACCAATACAGGCACTGGAGTCCCATTATCTAACTCTGCCACTCAGAAAGACAGTTCATACAAATATTCGTTACTGTCAGTTGTGTCTTTAGCGTACTCATTTTTTCTTGATTCTTTCCATTATGAATCTGAAGCACAGAACCCTGCCTCTTCTTTTTAACGTTCCTGTGCTTTGTCTTGACAAGAGTATCTTTAAGGCTGTGCTCAAGGTTATGGCATTTCTCCATATAGACCCTCTCCTTTTTATTTCTTTCTTTTAAGTCGCTCTCCATTGTGAGTGAGACAACCCTTTCACTTTCCATCGCTTCTCTGAGTTGTTCTCTTTTTGTTACAGCAATGTTCGAAATTTGCTGTTCTATGTTTCAGTAGTTATGTATTCATAATTTTGGGGCTTAGCACTACAATAGGGATGTGTGCGTGTGTGCATGTGTGCGTGTGTGTGTGCATGTGTGTGGTGTGCATTCTGCATTAGGCTGGCATTCTATCCAGGATTAATTTTGCTGCCTTGCACCTAGCAAAGACTCTGGTTGGCTTTAGCTCCCTCTTGACCATAAGTTTGATTAGGTGGGAAATTCAAGAATGAATGAATAATGGAATGAAAGAAAGAATACAGGAATGAGTGAGTGAATGAATGAATGAATGATTACTATACCTTTTTAGAACATCTTACAATATTGTTTATGAGGTGATAGGGATACAAAATCTCCATGGTTATTCTAGATAATATCCCCAAATACATTTAAAGGTATCATCTCTGCTGTTCTAAAATTTTCCTGTAGTATAGCACATAAAAGCTAACAATCATGGCTATAGTTGATACATTTATGACAGTACTACAATAAATAGCTGCATGTTGTTAATAATATGCCCAAAATTGGACTGCATTCTGAAGATGATTTATTGAATCTTTCAACATACATAATAAGGGTATAAGAAAGCTGGCTTGCCATCTTTTATAACTTCAGTTTACAACAGACAAAACACAGTGGCTGAATGACTTTAAAATACATGGACTTTTTATCCAATGACCGCTTTAGCTAAGACCAGAAATAAAAGTCCAGATATTCACCCTGCCAGTTTGAACAAAGCACATGAACAGTTTTAATTGAGGCAAATAACCCTCTACCATCCACAAAATCCTATGTCTACCTCCCCTGTACCCCTAACTATAATGTCCCAAATCTACACGATTATAGCATCAGGGAAAGGGAAGCTCCTTTCAATGTCACGTGTCTATACTCATATAAAAAGTTTTGACTAGACCAATGATTAAACAGCAAAACACATACTCATTAAAATAAAAGCTTAGTGTTCCCCTAGTTCCATGGAGCAATAAAGCCCTGACTGCAACCAAGATGACCCAAGTCTGACTATGGCATGGCTATTGAAGGGGCTAGGTAGGAGAGGATAGAAGTGAGAAATTGAAACATGCTTGCCATTCTGGTGAGAGGGAGGCAACTTGACCCACTACTTGTTGTCGCCCCTACATAACCTAGAAATGTGCAAAAGCATATGCCAGCAGCAATGGAGTTATAATAGAAGATAAGCCTCCAAGAAACATGTGGTGTAGCTTGAGCAAGGCATGCATAATGGTGTTTGAATGTGAGTATAAATAAAGGCTATTATAGTGAGCAAGCTTCCAGTGGTTGCCATAGGGATTAGTTATTAGGGCATAGCTAAAATGTTTGTAATGCTTACCTGGATGATGGCCTTCCAAGGCAGGCTGTCACCCTGTGGAGAACAAAATTGTCCAGTCAGGTCTACCCCCCACAGAAGGAATGAATGAGCCAACTGACTATGGAACAGCTAATGATGAGTGGCAGTTGTAGCATAAAAAGTATCTAAAATAGTTTAGTCTTAATTTGTGGAGTGGAATGGTAAATCTAAAAGAAAAAAAATAAGAATTATGTCAGTTTATTTCTTAAAGACAATGCTTCTGTATTATGCGTGGCATCAAACATTATGCAAGAGTTTACAAGTCGCCTACATCTGAAGTTGCATTTCAGAAAGAGAAATATGTTCTTCCCACTAATATACTATTAAATAAGAAACTCTGTTGTGATTTAATAAGGACTCAAATACTATGAAATGATCCAAAATGATAGTGATTTTCAACACTACTAAATAAATGTGTGATGATAGCAGTACCTATTATTCACTTCACCTACATCACATGTTGAACATGCTGTGACATCCCCTCTCTGGCTCAGTAATCAAGGGGCTTGAATCCTTACCACTGACACTGGAGAGGGACGTTCACTTGCAAAGCAAATGGATATACTCAGTATTTCCAGATGCAGACCTCTCTGCATCAAGCAACATTTCCCTTAAGAGCTCACAGGGAACACACTCAGCCCAGGGTATGGGTTTCTCTGTCTCCTTCCAGGTCCTCAGTAAGACTCCCCACTGGCACAACTGTAGGATTAGATCCTCAGCCAAGTGTCCAAGCCACGTCCTCCAGCACCCTCTCTGTGAAACCAGTGCTTTGTGTCCCTTCTCCAAGTAGCTCACACACACACACACACACACACACACACACACACACACACACACATACACACACACACACACACACACTTTAAGATTTAATTTTCACAACACACACACACACACACACACACACACACACACACACACACACACACACACACACACACACAGGAAAGGCTGACACAGATTACCAGCTCTCCCAAATTTGTCCAGACTATAAGGTAGATTCACTGCCACCAGTCATTTACTGTAAGGCTCTTAAAAGGGTATTCAGTTATACTAAGTGAAATGAATATTAATACAAATGGAATGTTGACCAAACAGCCAAGCTTTCAGGAGTGGCCACACTTATCACCAAATAAATATATGCAAATACTCTCAAAGCTTAAATATTTTCTAAAAGGACCAGCCACAATGAAAAGTTTAAATATATGTAATAATAAATAATAAAACAACAAGAAAATACTAAATATCTATTTACAGTAAACACCAGAGTTTCAGTCACTGGAAATATTAAAATAACACAGCTGAAAAGATTCACACAGTTACAGAAAACCAATACTTAACTATTTTCACTATATTTTCCTAACTGATTTAGAGAATTACTATGCCTAGGCACTTACTAGAGCAAGGCAAGATGAAGTATGTGGTCTTCCTTCTTTGTCAGATTCTAAGAAACAGACTGCCCAGTCTGACTGAAAGACATCTGAATATAATATCTAAATATTATTTCTGGGATAGCTTACATAATGACATCACATCGGGTCATCTGACTTTGTTTCCCACATTATCACCAACACTAGAAGCTGTCAGGATTTTAACACCTATGTGTTACCATACACACAGATAGAGCTTTGATGAGATCTACTGCAGCTCCTGGAAGTCATAAAACAATTTCATTCCTCTACCTCTCCTACAGAGCTATGAAACCAGGCTTCTCACAGACATTTCTTCTCTGTCTGCAATCAGAACTGCAAGATACAATCTTTAAGGCCTAATTTAATTTCAACTATTTTTCAAAGTTTGCTGCAACTGGATCATGAGTAACCTTTTCTCTTCCAGTATCCTCTGTTACAACATTTGCATTTAATTCAGTTACAGTAATACATGTACATTTCTTTTCTTTCCAGCAAGGCACACTGTTGATACATTTTTAACACAAGCAACTTAACAAATATATTTTCAACACAAGCATCTATACAAATCAGTTTGATATTCAAATAACATATCATTCTTTAGTGTTTTGTTACCTACCTCTGGTTGTGCTCCACATAGCTGGTCCATACTAATGACCTATTGTCTAACAATCTGCCTTCATTAGCAGTATTATATGAGTGCAATACCTTTTATTTGTTAATCTATTCTCAGATGTGAGAAGAGCCTATGTTTGATCTTGTAAACTCTCTACATTTATTGTTAATTGCAACAAACTATTACCCAAAGTGTCTTAATTTCAAACCATTGTTATTTTTGATATTGTTGAGTTTTGCTTACTGTTACCAGGGATATTATATTTTATTCTACTAAACTACAATTTCTCTCTCAACTTTCTCTCCTGTTCTCCAGCTTTTTGTCCTGAACTATCCCTTGTGATTACACCTGGTGGACACCTAGACCTACACTAAATCTAAGTCAAGCTCAGCCATTTGCTTATAGCAACTATCACAAACTCTGCTGCCTCAACCCCTCTCGGAATTAAAGCAAGCTTATCCCAGAAAAATCCAAGGAAGTACATCTATGCTGTTAAGCCTTGAACTACTATAGTTTTTAAGCCCTGATAGGTGTACTGAATGCTCCCTGCCAGTAAAGCCAGCAGCTTAAACCCCTCTTATCTCTATATCTCCGCTCTTCTCCCTCATCTAGTCCCCTGATTTACTCTTGCTCGCCTCTCCCTTCAGTCCAACCCAGTACAGAGATTGCCCTGGTGGGCTAAGGTGCACTTCAGCATCTGTCCACTAGATGGCATGCTCTCCCCACTTATACTGACTTCTTTTCACTTCTTCTTATATTTTCTTATTGCTCTAACTTTTCTTTTGTCTCTCTCTCCCTTAAAACCATTACAGCCCACCATAACCTACTATTTCCAGGTCCCCTCTATTTACCCTTCTGAAATTCTACACTCCACTGATAGGTTCTCGATCCTCTGCTGCCCTCCTTGCTTCTGGTTTCTACCTGCTCCATTCGCCCTGTGGGCTCACTCCGCTCCCCTACCCTGCTGCCAAATTCCACCCGCCCCCAGCACCTCTACCTTTATTACCCCATAACCACACCCACTAACATTTCCAGTCCAATCAGTCTCCAGAACTCCAGACACACCCATCCCCTACTCCACCCTAATTAACCTTCACTCACCTCTCCTAGTACTCCTCACCTAGCCAATTAGACTACATTACTATCTCAACACCCACTCCAATACTACATCCCCAGCAAATCCTTACACAACTATCTATTCCTTAGCACTATTTAAGTACTTACCAGATCCTCTACATATAAACCTCTCTCATTTCTACATTTTCTTCAACATCAACTTAGCACCTCTAATTACCCACATCTCAAAATGCTCTCAAAACCCTCATTCATCTCCTTTTTACTACTTCTACTTATTAACTTAACATATTTTCATTACCTCACCCAGCCCAGTAATTCCTACCACTCACAATCCTTCCATGTAACTAACCACCTTACCTCCTCTCTCTCATACTCTAACACCCCAATTTCTCCCCATCTATTTCCTATAAAACACCTTCTACTTTATCCATATAAACTAATCACCACTCATAAACAATCTACCCCCATAGTAACTGGCAAATCCTTCAAAATCACAATAGAACCTAATCTTTTCTCTAAACTGTCCAATTACCTCTCTAACCCAATCCTACACCTGATTACCAGTCTAATATCAGGTGACATCCATCCTAACCCAGGCCCCACCACCTCAACCATTGCAGACAAGAGCATATTACTAACTTCTATAAACTCCCAAAGTATAGTTAACAAAATCCCAAACCTCCCTGCCTGGCTCATACATAATAAACCTGACATCTTATCCATCTCAGAAACATGGTTAAATCCCCATATAAAAGACACTGAAATAACTCCACCAAACTATTCTATCATTAGAAAAGACAGGTCCCACAAAAAAAGGGGGAGGAGTAGCTCTCCTCTACTCATCCTCCTTGTCAGTTACCCCCTATAACAAACCTACTCCTCAATTTAATAATGCTGAACTTCTCTTAACACTACTTCAAGTTAACAAACACAAACACATATGTATAGCTTCCTATACATCCCCAGGATAATATTTCCACACTCGAAGATATCCTTTCCTGGCTCTCCAATAACATTAGAAATTAAACCATAATCTTAGGAGACATGAATATTAACTGGGCCTCCATTCAGTCTCCTACAAACCCACTTAACATCAACCTCTATAATTTCTCACAGCTAATCAACTCTATTACACGCCCCTCAAAAAACCCCTCTAGCAGCAGTATTCTGGATTGGATTTTAGTCTCTCATCCCCATTATTTCTCCGACAGTGGTACTCTTCCCGACCCTCTTAGTGACCACATACCCACCTTCACTCATCGTCTCCCCTTACTCCTTCTTCACACTCATAATTACATTATTGTCCGTAACCAAAAAAACTTTAACCCAACAACCTTTTCTAACTATCTAAAAACAATAAACTGGAATTGTCTAAAAACATTACCTCTAGATAACGCAGTTGCCCACTTTAACTCAACATTCTTAAAAATCCTAGACTTTCATGCTCCCTTAAGGACAAAGAGAATAAAAATCAATACTGCCCCTTGGCTTACCAAAAACACACTAGCAACCATGCATCTCAGAGATAAAGTCTGGGCACACTACCTGGAAAATAAGACCCCTCTCCTACATAATGAATACAAAACACTTAGAAATAAGGTAAAAAAGCTCTTCATCTCTGATCGACAAAACTACTTCTCCATCCTCCAAAACAGTAACAAAACAAATCCTCAAAATTTCTGGAAAGGTATCTCTACTCTACTTAACCCCAGCAAACCAGGCACCCCCACCCCGGACCCTAACGCCCCTGATACTGACTTAGCTACCCAATTTAACTAATTTTTTATTGAATCTATTTCCAAATTAACCTCTTCATTCTCTAACAACACCACATTCTCCAATCTACCCCCATCCTCCCATACCAACACTCCACCCTGCACTGCTACCACTCCCTCACTCTTATCCACTAACTTTCCACCCTCCACCTCTCCTCCTACTCTCACTTCCTCCCCATCTTCTTCCCCCCCAACTCCCCCTCTCCACACTCCCCACTATTCTCACTAAAACCCATACCCACTTCTACTATAAAAAAACTCCTACAGAAACTAAAGCCATGCACTAATGCTCCTGATAACATCCCTTCTTACTTTCTTAGCATAGCTGCTGATGCAATTGCCTACCCCATTAGCATTCTAATCAACTGCTCTATCCAGGAAAGTACAGTTCCCCAAATCTGGAAAAAGGCCTTTATCATACCTTTACATAAAGGTGGCAACAATAACAGTGTGACTAATTTCCGCCCCATCGCTATCCTGTCTCCAATATCTAAACTCCTAGAAAAGTGTATCCAAATTCAACTCCTACCACATCTCTTAGATAATCACCTACTAACCCCCACACAACATGGTTTCAGACCTGGTCACAGCACTATGACAGCCCTCCTCTCCTTCCTTGAAACTGTAAACAAAGCCCGGGACTCTGGACTTATTGTCTCTACCCTACTACTTGACCTCTCTAAGGCCTTTGACACTATATCACACAGCCTGCTTTTAACAAAACTCTCAAAACTTAACCTATCTCCTTCATCTTTGAACTGGTTCTCCAGCTACCTATCAAATAGATATCAAGTAGTAAAATGGAAAAAGGCAACCTCCTCATTTCTAAATACCCCAACCGGAGTTCCCCAAGGCTCCATATTAGGTCCCCTCCTCTTTAACATATTCATAAATGATTTCTGTAACTCTATCCCATTCTCAAACATTATCCAATATGCAGATGACTCAACTATTATCTGCTCAGCCTCATCTATCCCTACATTCCTCAAGCTTACTCAAGACGCTTTTTTAACCACAGAGCAATGGATGAAAAGAAACCACCTAGCACTCAACGCCTCTAAAACCAAATTAATGGTGTTCACCCCCTCTAAAGTCACCTATTTCGATAGTAACACATTCTCTATTACTAGTCAAAACAACACACCTCTGGAACTGGTCTCAGAGACCAAATTACTTGGTGTCCAAATTGATAACCAGCTCAAATTCAACTCCCATTTACAACTAAATATCAAAAAAACCCATCAAAAACTTGGTATGCTCTATCGGCAAAAGCACTACCTTACACCTGCTACTAAAATCACTCTTTCTACTTCCTTTATTATCCCCTCACTTCTCTATGGAGCATCACTTCTAACTAACATACAGTCCTCTCTGAAAACACAACTCTCCTCCTGCTACAACAAAATCGCCAAGTTCGCTACCAGCCATAAGTCCTCCACCCACCACTGTTCCTCTCTACAACTACATTGGCTAGAACTACCCAAGCATCTCACCTATACTCAACTAACTCTTGCACACAAGCTCATTTTCAACCCCTCCCTCTGTCCCTCCCTGTCTTCTACCTTTAAAATGCACCTACCCAATAGAGTATTAAGGTCTAACAACCAAAATCTATTAGAAGTCTACAAACCAACTCATTCCCCAGGCAAAAATCTTCTATCACATGGTTTAGCATGCCTCTGGAACTCCCTACCTCCATCAATTCGTATCACCTCCAACCATTTTATTTTCAAAAAATCTCTTCATTCATATCTAGTATCCCAGTGGGAATGCTCTTGCTTCCACCCCACGTAACTAACACTGGTAATTCCATCTTCCTTTCCTTCCCCTATTTACACCTGCAATATTCCCTTAGAATTTCTCCTATCTCATACACTCTTAGTGTTATTATTGTATCCACAAGAATACAGCACGCTGTACCCCTTATGTGTAGGATTCCTGATATGTAACTGTACTCCTCATTAATTACTTTGCAACATTCCTTCTTTGTTGTACCACCTGTAAGCTTCATCACTAGTTTGTATTATTTGTAAAAGTTTCATCTGTAGTTTGTATTAGCTGTAATGTTTCCTCTACTACTTTGTAATTGTTTGTTTGAATCCTTTACTCTTGTATAATTATCATGTTTAACCTATTGTAACTTTGATTGTTTGGAGCTTTTCTCCCCAGGACTCCATTGAAAACGGGTTCTTTTTGGCCCAGTGGACTATCCTGGTAAATCAACTGCAAATAAAATAAAATAAAAATAAAAATTTCAGCTATCTGTGCTGGCATGTGTTTCAGATCCATTGCCCTACGTCAACTGACATAGCTAGCAGTATCTTTTATCATCACACACGCATCTACTAAACAAATAAGAGAAGATATTTTTAGATTAATGAACAAACAAAGCATGGATCTACCTTTATTATTCATTTCTGGATGACATATCTCACTCTCAATGCACAAGATGCAGAGCTGGGGGGTTTTCTGTCTATGGCATTAGCAGTGATTTTTTTCAGTTTAATATGTTACAGTTTTAAATTATATCCAAGAAATGGAAGCATTTAATGTAAACATACACTTATTGCATACTGTTCTAACTTGAAAGTAATTTATACTAATGAAAGAAAAACTGATTTTATGGGTAGCTAAAAACGTATGATAATAGTAGGATTACCTGAATATTATTAAAATATTGATGATTATAATAATAATGATGATGATGATATGATGATGATTATTATTATTATTATTATTATTATCCATGGTGGTGCAGCGGTAGCATTGTTGCCTCACAGCAAGAGGTTCTCCCATTCGATTCTTGGCTGGAGTGCGGGGAGTGCCTTCTGTGTGGAGTCTGCATGACCTCCCCATGGTCGAGTGGCATTCCGAAAGACATGCGTGAATGGGCGTGCCTTTGTTGAAGGTTGGGCATCATGCTGGCAACTTGGCACCGTAAAAACCTACTGCCAATCATTAGCGGACCGGAGTTCCGCTGTGGCGACCCCTAACCGGGAAAAGCCAAAAGACAAACAACAACAACATTATTATTATTATTATTATTATTATTATTATTATTATTATTATTACATACTATGTGACTCTGAGGAAATCACTTAACCAGACTGTATTTCTGGGTGAGTCTTGCAAAGCGCCATCTGTTTACAGTGTTCATCCAGTTCACAAATGAATAAATTAACTAAATATAGTAATAAATAAATGAATACATACATAAAATGTAGCTTTTTTCTAACTAATATTTTGAATACTGGCATGAAACTCATTTTCCGTGGTTTCAGATATTATTATCTTTATGATCTTGTGAGTTTTTCTTCCTTTCATTTACTTTTTTTACTTATATGTTTATTTACTTATCATTGAAGAGGGAGAGCTATTATATACATATTCTTGTAATATGTTTTAATTTTCACTAATGCATTTCAGATCTAATTAGCTATTTCCTTAATGGTGACACATTTGTCAGCCAAAGCTATATGGAAACTCTCAGCTATTATTCTACCATTGTTATTTTTTCAAGGATTTTTCTAAAAATGCAAACACGTACAGCACAGTGCTAATGTGTAGCGTATATGAACATTCATATGAATCAGGATTTCTTTACAAAAGCATTTCTTTCTAAGCATAAAGGAGACACAATACCATTTATTCGATCAGCAAAGAGTTTACAATGCAGCTTTGGAGAAATAAATTATTAATTGTAGATTAAGTTAGTTAATTCCATTACAGAGTATGAACAGCATTGCTGTAGAGTAAGAAATTGCCATTATGTAGAGGGTTCTCCAAAACACATCAAAGCTTCTAGTCAGTTCTTGCATTCCAAACTTTTATGAATGCAGGCTTCTTATAAGAAATACATATAGCCATTTATTGAAAGATGAAAATATTTTAACGCTCTTTTTTTTCCCTAGCTATTCAGGGAAGAAAAAAACAAAAGCATATGATACTAGCAAATGTTTGGAGTTTGTTGCTCTGATATCAAGTATTTTAATTTGCTTTCCCTGCAGGAGCAAGATTCTTTTCAATATGGGGTTGTTATACACTATGGGTCTGAGTCAAATGTATTTTCATGTGATATGCAGCCATAGTTATCAAGTCAGATATATCATTTAACTGTCACCTTCAGAGAATTCACGGATGTAGGCAACTGAATGTACAAATGAAGTAATGGTACTGTGGATTGTTATTATAATCCTTAGACATTCAGTGGACACCACAACTATTATAAAGTTGACACACATATTAAAAATACATGAGGCTCTGTAATCCAAGCAATGCTGCCCCAAACAGTGTACATTACTGGGGAATAACGGACCACCCAGAAGGGTTGTAAGGCTCAATGCCATAGGTGGAGTACCTCCCCATCCCTACAACATCCATTATTTCCCTTTATCACCCACCCTGGAGGGCATTATTGAATTTAGGAAATGGACTATCCAGTAATTTTCAGTATTTTTTCCATAAAATTGTTTCTCTGCCTAATGTTTCATACTTGATATAAATATGTAATTGTCACCGGAGGAAGTAATTTACTTCTAAAATATAAGTAAAGTAAATGTTAAAGAATGTCTACACACATACATACGTGCAAACACACACACACACACACACACACACACACACACACACACACACACACACACACACACTCACGCACACACACACACACACACACACACACACACACACACACACACATGAATGCATGCACACAGTCAGGCAGAGAACTTGCATATTGCACACAAAGAAATGCAAAGGCAGAATGACATAGTGTCTGTCTCTCTCGCTCTCCACTCTCTCATACACACACACACACACACACACACACACACACACACACACACACACACACACATACACACATGCAGTTATGCACAAAACATATTTGCACTTATTTTTGCTTGTATACAGGGCAGGTATTAGATTGTGCAAATCCTTACCAGCATTTGCATGGCATATAAAGACACACACATACATACACCCTGCTGTAAAAGTCACTTGGATCCTATTTATTTATTTATTTATTGATCACTTGATTTAGTATTTATTAGTATATTTATTTCCATTCACTAACTGGGCTGGGGAATTGTTCCTCCTAACTACTTTGGTTGCAGTTACTTGCTTTAGTTTTGTTTTCTTTCATTTATTTATTTATTTCTCGTGTTTGCTAAATGAGACTAAGAAGCCATACTTCAAGACCTTGATCAGTATGTTATCCATTTTTTGGTGGTTTGCTTTATTTTCTGTCCAAGCTTCACAGCAATTTATGTGTGGACTTTTTCATCAGGCTGTTCTCCTACGTTAATACCCTATTAGAGGACACTTGTTTTCCAATAGTGTATCATTTCAAAGGTGGTATTCATAGTCCAGCCCTTCGCATTTCATAGAGGTAATCAGTGGAGAGTTGCAGTACATGCTTATGCAAATCACATCTTTAGGATGACTACAAAAATGTGGAGGTGTTTTGGTAAACATGCCTCAAAAATGGTGAGGTGTTTTGGTAAACATGCCTCCCTGTTGCAAAAGCCTAACATGCTTAATGCATAAGCGATAAGGGGACAGCTAATAAGAAGATAAGGGGTATTACACATATGTGTATCAGCATATTTCATACAGATGAGTCTAAAAGGACATCATTTGAACACTAAATGCGTAAATGGACCTGAACTCACATCAGTAAGTAACAATATACCATTGAAATATGGAGTTGCGAGGGGAAAGGAAAAAAAGGAATATGTACTGCCATACATTTTGAGGTACAATTATTGGCTTTACTTAAAGAATTTATTTTTTATTGTATTTTAGTGCTTGTAGAAACATGGACAAACTACTGAAGGGGTTGTTGGGGGAAATGTTTCATTATGATGTCAGTGAAGTGCTTGTGCATACATGAACAAACTACCAAAGGGATCATTAGGGGAAATGTTGCATTTTGGTACTTGTACATTCATGGACAAATTACTGAAGGGATTGCTTGGGGAAATGTTCCATTTTGGTGCTTGTACGTACATGGACAAACTACTGAAGGGATTGCGTGGGGAAATGTTCCATTTTGGTGCTTGTACGTACATGAACAAACTACTAAAGGGGTGATCACTAGGGGAAATGTTTCATTCTGCTACTTGTGCATACTTGGTCAAACTAACTACTGAAGGGATCACTGGGGGAAGTGTTTCATTTTGGTGCTTGTGTATAAATGGAAATATTACTGAAGGGGTATTTGGGAAAATGCTTCATTTTGGTGTCTGTGCATATTTCTTGAAACTACTGAATGGATCACTTGGACAAATGTTTCATTTTGGTGCTTATGCATACTTGGGCATATTACTGAAGGGATCAGAGGTGGAATTTTTTCATTTTGGTGCTTGTGCATATATGGACATACTACTGAAAGGATCACATGAAGAATTGTTACATTTTGTTGCTTGTGCATACTTGATCAAACTACTGACGAGGTGGTTGGGGTAAATGTTTCATTTGGTGTCAGTGAAGTGTTTGCGCATACATGGTCAGACTGCTGAAGTGATTGCCAGGAAAAATCATTTTTTGTGTGTGTCATTTTAGTGCTTGTGCAAACTTAGACAAACTACTATAAGGTTTGCAGGGGAAATAATTAATTTGTGTGTCAGTAAAGTGCTTGTGCATACTTGCAAAAACTACTGAAGGGAAGCCTGGGGGAAGTTCATGGATTGCAACACAGGCATGAAAGGTGAAACACTGTTTTTAACAAAGAATGTTTGTACCGTATGTATATTGGACTATGAGTGGCAAAAAAAACTCATTAGCATACACTGCTTTACAAAATTTCTCATTTGCATTTCATTATACTTAAGGCATTTTGCATTACCATAAATAGCCTCTATGAATCTCACCTTTGCTACACTCATTCATAAACATAAGGGATACCCCTACTGCATTTGTGTAAATGACTTAAAAATATGATACTTCACTAAACTCTGAGAATTGCTATGCACTAAACATTCTACAGAAGATGCAGTTCTGGATCTTATAGAATTGCTCAGAATGCAAGCAGTTTGTGTTGCAATGAACACAAGAAAGCTTTTAAATGAAGTTTTGATCAGAGGATTTGATCTTTAAAAAGGTTACTTACTATGCTAGGCTGAAACCTTCAAACTTATCTGGATATATCATTGTTGATTAATCAGTGGTTACTCTTCAATGCAGTACAGTGATGCTAAGAGCAGACAAGCAAGAAGAAACTGTAAAAACATTTATGACTTCCTGCACCTTTGAAACACAATTCCTTTCAGTCTCACTCCTGGTAGAAATGGGTACACCATGATAAAAACTGAAATGAATGTTACCCAGATTTCTTTATGTGAAAAAATACACATTAACAAAAAATAATTGATCAGTGTCAGCTTTGCTATCTAGCAGAGCACAGGGTCATATAGTTTTCACTGCAGACAATCTGATCTACATCTGAGCAGCAAAATAGAAATAATGAGCAACATTGTTGTTTCCACTCATATTATAGTTACGTTCTCAGGGCAGTTCTAAAAATGTCTGGTCACTGCTTTTAAAATTCTGTCTTTGGTGCACCTGAGTAGGACCCTAACCTACATTACTAATGCTGATCCATTACCTTAGACTGCTGTTAACATCAAAGCACAGATGTCTGTAATGAGCCTAATTATTCATTCTGTGATTAGATAGCCAGCTTCACATCTTTATGTTGTAGCAAAGCTAATTAAAGGGTACAAATCAAGACATCTGTAAAGCTGGGCCAGTGTCTGTTAGACTTGTCAGAACTTCTAACTTGAAAAAAAATGTTCCTTTAAATGCCTGTGTAGTTTTGCTGGTGCTTGTAAAGTGCATTTGAGCTGTACTTAAATGCTTTTCATTTCTTCTGATTAGTGTACACAGCAGCCTGTGAAGGTCACCGGTGACTGCTAAGATGATAAACTGCTAGGTCTTATCTTCAGTGATTGATTGTGCTCAAAACAGAGAGTACATCAAAGTGTTCAAGTTACTCTTTTATTCTTTATGTGCTCATTTTCTGGGAAACTGACAAATGGTTTGGGGCTTTCCTTATCACTGCTAACCACATAAGTATTTAGCACTACTCCAAGTAAAAATTCAAGTGAAGAAGTGAAATAGGAACTTCTAAAGAACCACCAGATAAGGATCTAAGCTCTTTATCCATTTCATCAATATATAAATAGTCTATATTGTTGAGTTTCATACTTAATGCACAGCTATTATAATGAATAATGTGCTTGTTTTTTTTTTCAAATTCTATAAACAAGACCAAATATCATGGCGTATAATATTTACTTTAATGACATGCAAACATTGAACTTTGCTTTTATGTTTTAACTTGCATAGTTATATGCATCTGAAATAGTGATACTAAAAATATACTTCATATAAACACAGACTGCAGATTGCATCTTTTATTTTATTTGAATCTCAGGAAGTAATTAGTTATAGTGTGTAATATACCACAACTGCAGTTTGTATAGGGGTAACCAACCTGTAAGCTGTCAGTCATCTGCTGACCAGGAAATAATATGATGAGGCTTTTAAATAGCTTCTCATTTATATGTCAATTAAGTAGTCTTGTCATGAGTTTTATTTATTTATTTATTTATTTACTTATTTTACATTTGTTAACCGGGTTAGTCCAGCTGAGCATTAGCTCATTTTCAGTGGAGACCTGAGGAGAAAAGCTCGGCAATCAGTATTAGCATTTTACATAAAGTCAGCAAGAAAATTGCATTGGCAGCTAAAACAATTAGAGAAATAACATTTTACAATAAAATTTTACAGAAAACAGTTGGGTACAAATGTTAGAGATCAAACTGCAAAAAGCATTTACAACAAATCATACAGAAAAGCAGTAGAGTACAATGTCAGAATTTTTACAACAAAAACTTAGGTACAATGTCAATGTAGGGAAAACAGTGTTCATTATTTCTACGTAGTTATATACAGTATATAGTATATAATTTAGGTACAATGTCAATGTAGGGAAAACAGTGTTCATTATTTCTAAGTAGTTATATACAGCATACAGTTTATGTAAAAATCAGAAGTACAGGAATTTACACTGAGTACTCAGAACAACTATTGATTCTAATTTTATAATCAAAAACAATTCCTCTGGAACAGCTGTGAATTATTGTTTTGTTTATTTATCTATTGATCATTTGCTAACTGGATATATGGGCTGGTCCACATTTTACAGCTACAATATTTTGAATGCTAGCATTAAAAAGGTTAATATAATAAATGGTTAATAAAACTTTTAGTGTAATAAATAGCTATAATTTGTTAATGTATAATTGCTTGTGATAAGATTCATTAATTTGCTGGCATGATGACAGCCACATACTGATATGGACTATAACTTGCTCAGAAAAATAAATACTAGTTATAAACTCAGAATGCTAGCTAGGGCAGGGTGAAGGGGTCAGCTGTCCCCAGTACAAGTTGTTAGGAGGTACATTGGACATTGAGGAAATGAAATATCAACATTGCCTGTTGCCAGCATAGTTCAATGGCTGTATTGTCATGCATTTATTTAAACAACTGGGGTTAGTTAAGTGAATGAAATGTGTGTAAATAAATACAGATTTTTTTTATGCCCTTCACATTTGGTTTGATGTAGTGTAGGAGCATAGAGAACTACCTAGGGTGCAAATCTCTTAACTACGGTTCAGTATAAACCCATAAGAAATCCAACCCCCTCCATCCCCCATAATTTCTTGCTTTTGTTTACCAGGTTTGTATATTTAGTTTTAAAGCCCTGAGAGAAAAGTTCTAACATATTAAACATACATTAAGTAATATACATTAACAAATTCATATAATTTTGCTAATTAGATTGCATTCATATGAAGGAAGAGACAATTATTAGAGTATAAAAGATACTTAGACATTAGTAGACACTGAACATTGAGCATTTGAAGAGGTGTATTACAGAGTCTGTCAAATAGATAATAGAATGTGATTAGTGCTTAGAAGTTCAGAGAAATGGAGGTGAGGGAAGGCACCAGGTAGAGCAGAAAAATGTTAATATTGTAGTTAAGAGGTTGGGTGCAAACCAAGTTCAGAGACAATTAATATATATATGGCTATCATAAAGCTTATATTAAAAATATGGGGGGGTTGAGCAGTGTCACAAAATAAAGTATATAGCTGGGAGATGCTAGTAAAATTATTCAGGTATTGGTGAAGACTGGTTGTGGGGTAGAGAATTCTGAATAAACAGAAATGGTGTGGTGATATGACAAGCTGAACAGTGGCAGGTATCAAGGAAATGTACAAGAGCAGATCCATTGATTTGATTGGTGAAGTTTTAGTTGTGTTTTAAATTTAAATACATTGGTATTCTGAATGGATTTCAGTGGTACTGGGATATGGTTCCATAGTTTAGCTAAACACCTGCAGTGTTAGATGATTTGGTTCTAATGATTAGTCATTTTTCTCTACAGAGTATAGAATTTTACTGGGGAGTAGAGTTGTATTAAATTGTTAAGAGGTGAGCAATTGTTTGGCTTACAGAGAAGTCTAGGTATTGTAGTTAGCTGTGAAAGAGTTAGGTGATGTGATAGTTCTAACCAGTTTAAGTCTCTGAAGACTAGGCAGTGATGTGTTCTATTATTATAGTTTTCTGCAGATTTGGCTGTTTTATTATAACACTGGTGAAATTTGGACAGTTGTGAGACTTGAAGTTTAATGGAGACTGGGGCAGCATATAGATGAGATGGCAGTAACAAAGGAGAGGTTATACGATTTTTGGCTATGTTAGTGATGTCGTTTTTGCTCTGATAATGTACCTAGTTTTTTTATGAGGTTCTTTTTAAGCACATATGATACATGGTGATCGAATTAAAACTGGACATCTGTGATAACATACAGTAATTTTCTCTGGGTTACTTGTTCTATTATGATTTTGTTGGCAGAGAAGATAATGAATAGTGTTGCTTTGTTACAGATGTCGTGAGGTGAAAAGAAGCAATTTAGTTTTTTAGGGTTTAGAAGTAGTTGTGAATTATTTAATCATGTTTCAATCGATAAATAGGATTGCTTCGTAAGGTCTTGAAGTTTAAAGAGAGATTTGGAGTAATAGACTAGAGTCAACTCATCAGCGTATTGAACTAGGACAGCAATTTTTGCAACAGTGTAGAGGTCATTGAGGAATATGTTGAAAAGTGTTTTCCTAGTATGGATTCTTGTGGGACACAGATACTTACTGCCATGAATATGGAATCCCCTCAAGTATTGCTTTTTCATTTGTTAACAAAATTAAAATTATCTGTAACATTGTGAAAGCACTCAGTACCTTCATACCTAACTCTAATTAAACCTCTTCAGTCCTCATTTCTCCCACCTGTTATTCTATTTTCCTCTTTTTTCATACCATCCTCTCTTCTAATTATGCACTCTCTCATAATTTCCTTCCCTCCTACCACTGACTGCTTCTTAGCTCGTAACAATTGTGCACACACTATTTCTGGATACTACTTGCTGTAAATATGTAAATGTTTATGCTTAAGTCATTGTTGCACTTTTTGAATCATCAGGAACTTTTCTGTTTTGGTCTTTGCTGAAAGTGTATTTTTTAAGCCCAGGTGGATGATCCTGGTTAACAAATAGAGTAAAATAAAATGAATAAATGCAGAAATTTCATTGCACTTCATGAATCATTTTCTTTTACTGTATCCACAGAAGTGTGTATCACACATTATAGACAAAAATAGGTGATAAACTGCAAGTACCATGAATGCCTTAAAAGCATGACAAAATTTTAATCAAAAATGCATATAAAACAACATGATTTATTGCATTCTTTGGTAACCAGGTAAGAATTAAAAAGTGTCACATACCTTTCAGGCAGGAGTCATTAGTTTGTGTGATAACTAGCTTTAGGCAATGGGTTTGTAGAACAAATCCCTGACGGATAAATGATGTTCCATATCAGCAACTTAATGTACATGGGGTAGAAGTTTTGTGTAAGCCACCATTTGTTTTTTAATATCCACTGCATTTAGCTACCAGAAAATGAAACCAGAGCAGAAGAACATCAAACAACTAAAAAGTTAAGTAAGCAGTAAAACAGAAATCCTAGCTGAACTGCAGTTACCAGGAGCTGTACACCAGTTGTCATGACAACTAGGGTGGATGATGAACATGTGTTCTTCTTTATCTCTCAAAAACCAGTATATGCAAGACCACATGTCAGACAAAACTAAAAGCAGGCTGTATTACTAAAAATAAACAGGCTGTTAAGTGGAGGTCAGTCTAATGACATTTAAAAGTCAGAGTGCCCACAGCTGTAGTCTGTAAGTGTAATAAGAGTACAGTCTATAGGGGAAATGGTAGTGGACAAGGCAGTTTGAAGACATTATGGACTAAAGAGTCAAAAAGGTGCATAAATCCCCAGTAGTTCCTGCATTTGGAATAGGCATCTGAAAAAATCCAGCTTTGTATCATTAAGGGAAACAAGGTATCAGGATGTAAAATCAGGAGTGCATACCATTCAGTGTCTACGTGTAAGAAGTCTGGACATAGCTAAAAATAATGGTGGGGGGAATAAAAGCCCCCAAAATAGGGTCAAGTTTAGGAAAAGTTGCTAGAATAAAAAGTTTTCAATTAGCATGCATTTTCTGAAGGATATAAGACTGAAACTGAAATATATGTCCTTATTTAGTGACTTCAGTCTTCAATGATTTGCCAGAAAACCACAAATTTTATGAGGATCAGACCAAAAATGTTGTGTCTTTTGGCTTTTCCCAGTTAGGGGTCACCACAGCGGAACTCCGGTCCACTAATGATTGGCATTACATTTTTATGAGTTGCCAGCTCTGACGCACAACCTTCAGTGAAGGTACACCCATTCATGCATGTCTCCACACAGAAGACGCTTTAGCTGTAAATCGAACAGGACAACATCTTACTGTGAGGTGACAACGCTACTGCAGCACCACCACCGCAGTCAGGATCAGACCAAAAATATGAAATAAAATCTGGATATTCTGCAAAAATCTGGACAGTGGGGAGGTATGCGTGTCTGTGTGTGAGTGTGTATGTGTGTCTGTGTGTGCTCGTATGTGCACACTTGTGTCTGTGCTTCTGTGTGTCTCTGTATATCTATGAACATGTATATGTGTGAGTCTACATGTTTTGAGTGTGTGTGTGGGGTAGTGAATGTGTGTGTGTGTGTGTGTGTGTGTGTGTGTGTGTGTGTGTGTGTGCACGTGCGCACGCACATGTGCGGGTGCACATGCATGGGTGCACACACATATATGCATGTGTGTTGACTGTTAATTATACATTATCTGTTAAATACCGACACATGCTGCAACAAATGCATATGCTACATCAACTCTCAAAGATTAGGTCAAGTACCTATTTTGCATATGTGTGTATAAATATATATATATATATATATATATATATATATATATATATACACACACACACACACACACACACACACACACACACACACACACACACACACACATATATATATATATATATATATATATATATAGCAACAATAAAACAAATACATACCAACTTAACATATAAGCTATTTTTGCACACAGTAATGCCCTTTACTGAGAAATAATGGACCTTCCAGGACTAGAAACCCTGCACCTGTGAAATCAGTCCTCAAGTCCTGGGATGTCTTGTTATTTACCCGTAATACCCACCCTGCTGGGCACAATTTTTATGTGTGAGTTTGCACAGCAGGTTGAAATCACACAAGCTGTTATTGCAGAGAGAGTCCCTATAGAGATGCCCTCTTTACCTCTGAACAATCAACCTCTTGATCCTGTAAGCCAAGGGAATACAAGGCAGCAGTTCTACCTGCATTGACTGTGTGTGTGTGTGTGTGTGTGTGTGTGTGTGTGTGTGTGTGTGTGTGTGTGTGTGTGTGTGTAAGGCACGCACGCATACATGCATGTATGTGTGTGTGTTTGGTTGTATGTGTGTGTCAAACCAAGAGTGCTTTGCTTCTACAGAAAATGCAAACGGAGTTCCATGTCTGATCATCTGACTTGTCGACGTAGTCAGATAGAACCATATATATATATATATATATATACACACACACACACACACACACACACACACACACACACACACACACACACACACATATATATATATATATATATATATATATATATATATATATATATATATATATATATATAGCAACAATAAAACAAATACATACCAACTTAACATATAAGCTATTTTTGCACACAGTAATGCCCTCTGTGGGTGGACTTTACTGAGAAATAATGGACCTTCCAGGACTAGAGAAACCCTGCACCTGTGAAATCAGTCCTCAAGTACGTCTGGGATGTCTTGTTATTTACTCGTAATACCCACCCTGCTGGGCACAATTTTTTATGTGTGAGTTTGCACAGCAGGTTGAAATCACACACAAGCTGTTGCATAGAGAGTCCCTATAGAGATGCCCTCTTTACCTCTGAACAATCAACCTCTTGATCCTGTAAGCCAAGGGAATACAAGGCAGCAGTTCTACCTGCATTGACTGTGTGTGTGTGTGTGTGTGTGTGTGTGTGTGTGTGTGTGTGTGTGTGTGTGTGTGTGTGTGTGTGTGTGTATGTGTGTGTGTGTGCGCACGCACGCATGCATGCATGTGTATGTGTGTGTGTTTGGTTGTATGTGTGTGTGTCAAACCAAGAGTGCTTTGCTTCTACAGAAAATGCAAACGGGAGTTCCATGTCTGATCATCTGTTTTCAGTGGAACATGAAATTTTCACAAGCTCAGATGATGGCCCATTTTTACCAAGGTTTGCTCAGGGAAAGACACTAAAGAAACTAGAAAAATGGAGCATGAGACTCAGCATAGACTTTGTCATACGTCATTACATTTTTAGCCTTAAACAGACAAAATGGAGAGTTTAGAGACTGAGCCAAGATCTTACAGATAAAACAAAAAAACAGAGATTTCCTCAGATATTATAACTGAGTACAAAACAGCATCTATAAGTGTTTTCTTAGTATTCTGAAGCTTTATCACAGCTAGCACAAAATGAGGTATCTGGTTAGTGCCCCATTTCCTGCCAGTACTAGCACTCATCCAGTATGTGCTCACTGCAGCATGGATTTATCTGGTAGTCTATCTGTGTGTTGTTTTGCTGATTTCCCTACTGATTTAGTCCTGTGCAACAGGTAGAATGGCTTAGAAATTAAAAAGAAGCCTGCATGAAGATTATTCAGGCACATGTGGCCAGTAGCAGCATTTCAGTTAGCACAGTGACCAATACATGAGTTACTACAAAATCTGGAAATAAAACTGACAGCAAACATACTGCCTGAGGTAAACTCCCCAGACAGACATCTATAGAATGTTAGTGGAAAATCACCAAAACATTTTTTTCAGGAAGGGCAAGCCAACCTGTAACTTCAGTTTGGGTGATTTTACCCCCCCCCCCCAACACACACACCTTTATTTATTTATATTAACCCAATAGTTGCACATATAAAGGGTGAGACACAACTCATACAAGTATAACAATGAGAAAGCATTTCTGGGGCTGCCACTATGGTGAATCTGCCTCACACTCTCTGCTTATAGAGGATGTACACTGTAACAAACATTGAGCTCCATATTTATGGGAAATCACTCCTCATAATAAGTACATCAGGATCAATGTTATGCAAGAAACCAAACAATGAAGCAGTCAGTAGAAAATAAAAGCTTGGTAAGCATAAACTGCAGAAAAGCTGAATTGAAGGGAATCCTGGCAGTGAACATTTATGTCAATAGAAGCATGTACTGAATGAAGACTGAGCAAGCAGCTAAGCCAGAGAAGATGGTAGGGAGCTGTCCATCTGTTCATACCAAAGGCCACATGTTCAGCGTACAGAGTATCAGCTGGACAAGGGATGATCTGCTTTTCCTTTTCATAGGAATTTCAAGGCAAGTGAGCCTCTTGACCACTTACTCCTTGCCAGTACTCACCCTCGAGCTGCATCCCTTTTCTCTAGTCGGCCTAAGCCAGACAAGTCTGGGGTGAAGTTGTGGGTGACCATCCAATCATCTAGGTTCCATCTGAAGGATGACTGTGCATAACACTGCATAATCTGCAGGGGAAATCTTTTCCAGAGATGGGGGTGGTGCAGTGTGATGAATCTGTCTTTTCATCACATTTTATTTATCTGCTGTACAGTGCACACAGTCTGTAATTTAGTAGAGGCTGTCCACATTGGGCATCGTATGCAGAAAAATAGTTAAAAAAAAAACATAATGCAGTGCTGAAACATTGGTCAAGCTGACCTTGGCCTTATCAAAGCACACTGACAGTTCTGACAGACTGCATGTGTTTTTTTTTTTTTTTTGATAATGCATAGGAATCAAAACACTTCTGCTGTTACTGTTGTTTGCATGAAAAACAAATTCTGCAAAGCAGCTTTCTTTATTTATAACCTTCATCCTTCCTCATAAAAAATATAATTCCCTAACTGTATGTCAAGTTATATTTCTGTGGAGTCCAGCCTACCTTTGCCATAATATTAGATTGCTAGGGGTTATGGATCACTCAGAGATGGATGGATGTGATAAACCACCTATTGGCTTAGTATAGCTCAATCTTCTTCTGGCTTTTCCCGGTTAGGGGTCGCCACAGCGGATCACTTGTCTGCTCATGATTGGCAGTGGAGTTTTACAGTGTCGAGTTGCCAGCCTGGCACCCAACCTTCCACAGAAGGCACACACTCACACCTAGGGCCAATTTAGAGTGTCCAATCCACCTACAGCATGTCTTTGGGATGTGGGAGGAAACTGGAGCACCCAGAGGAAACCCACACAACCACAGGGAGGGCATACAGACTCTGGACAGAAGGCACCCCAGCCAAGGATCGAACTGGAGAACCTCTTGCTGTGAGGCGACAATGCTAACCGCTGCACCACCATGGCTGCCCTTCATGTAGCTCAGTGATTTTCATAATTATTTCTTCATAGGGGCTACAAACTGATACCAGTTTTTGAATTACAAAATACTCTTAAGTGGAGGATGGGAAGCTCAGACTTAGCACTGAGCTTCTTACTGATTTTTTTTGTTTGTTTGTTTTAGTGATTTACCTCATATGATCAGATATCTAAATCACCAGATTCAAACCACTGCAGATAAATGAATACACTGCAGAAAACCTATCATGCACTGGTAGCAAAAAAAAAAAAAAAAAGTGTGATTGCATATAGAATAAGCAGACATTCACACCTGATGCCATTTCAGTCATAAAAAAGAAACAAATAAGATTAAAATGCTATTTGCTAGGGGATCTGTAAATAACTTACTTTCCAGTGTTACTATTACTGAAATAGAAACTGCTACTAAGTAAGGTTAAACATAGGTTCATAGGTAGGTACTAGACTATTGGGCCTAGGGCCTATACAAGCCTAGCCAAAAAGGTACCCTGGCTTTCGCCACCCAAGAAAATTATTTTCCTGTGCCCCTGTCAAGCAGAACCACAGACATGATCCTCGGGGTGAATTTCCTATTACCCATCCAATCATCAAGATTTTTTTTGAATAGTGTTAATGAGGAGCTCTATTTGACAAAGATAGGTAGTCTGTTGCAGAGTATGGGAAGTCTCTGGGACAGGAATCTATCCCTCCAGCATGTTCTGTTTATTGTGGTGACAAGGTTTAGGTCCCTAGAGCATGTAGCTCGGAGGGATTGGGATTTCTTTAAGTGGAGCATGTTCAACAGCTCTGGGTTTGACATAGCTTTGTATGTTAGGCAGAGATCGCCTCTTTGTAGGCGATATGCGAAGGAGTAAAGCTGGAGTTTTTTGAGACGGTCTGCGTAAGGCATCTGTTTGAGGCCAGTAATCCTCTTTGTGAGGTATTTTTGTGGCCTTTCCAGTTGTTGTAGATGTCTTGTGAGGTACATACCAAAAGGGGCATTGTACTCTATAATGGGTCTAATGAGTGATGAGTAGAGGGGAACAATGACCTCTTTTTTTCTGGATGAGAAACCTTTTGTGATGAGGTGTGCTACGTAGAAGGATTTCCTAACCACTGGGGCGATGTGATTATCAAAGGAGAGACTACCGTCCACCTGTGTCCCAAGGTCTCTTATCACACTTTCGGTGTTAAGTAGACTACCGCCTATGTGGTAGCTCATGGGTGCAGAGTTTTTACCAAAGGGGATGACAATGCACTTTTTGGCATTGAGCTTGAGACCATGTCTTTGACACCAGGCATCTGTCTCAGTGAGGCCCTTTTGTAGGATGTCCACATCGTTAGGAGTTTCAATTATGGCTCCTAGTTTGCAGTCATCTGCGAATTTAGTTAGCCAAAGACCTTCTGTGTTAGCCTGTACTTCAGAGAAGTAGATACCAAACAGGAGAGGACCCAGGACTGAACCCTGTGGTACTCCACTTGTCACTGGTCTGAAGTCTGATTTGGAGTCTGCTACTTTCATGGTGTGGGTTCTGTCAGTAAATCAGTTGGCAACCCATCTTGTGACATAGGGATTTATACCTAGTTTAGTGAGTTTATCCATAATTCCAGAGTGGGGGATGGTGTTGAACGTCTTGGCGAGATCTAGATAGGCTGTGTGAACCACCTTACCCCCATCTATGGATTTGGTGACCACTTCAAAGAAGTCTATCAGGTTTAGGAGACATGATCTGCCTTTTACAAACCCAAACTGTGTGAGGTCCAGAGTTTGGAGATCTCCAATGTCTTTGTTTATGAGTTCCATGATGATACGTTCCATGGCCTTGCAGACGAGGCTCGTCAGGCTAATGGGGCAGTAGTTCCTGGGGTCTGTTGTGGCCCCCGCTTTGTGGAGTGGGACAACTGTTGCACAAAGCCTGAGGTGAGGCTATGATTGAACATGGTACTTAGGTGGGGTGCCAGTTCATTCTGTAGTTCATGGAGAAGGCAGCCTGGGATGTTGTCAGGTCCCATGGATGCTGTGTTCTTGGCTTTGAAGAGTGAAGTTTTTACCCGTGCAGCCATGATTACAGGAACTTTGCATTCTTCCAGTATAAAGATGGGCCCTTTAGGGGGTGAGAGGGGGGTAAAGTTAGCACTGAACCTATCTGCCAGGATGTTGGCAATATCAGTTGGTCCTGTATATTTAGTGTCATTGTGTTGTAACTCAGAGCAGATCTGAGTGTTGCCATTGAGATTTTTGACATAGCTATAGAATGCTTTGTGGTTGTCTTTACAATCAGTGGCAATTTTGTTTTCATAACTAGCTTTGGAGGATTTTATGAGGGATCTCAGCTTCTTACTGATGCTGACCAGGGAGTTCCTCCAATCGTGGGATTTTACTCTTTTTTGCAACAGTTTCTTTCTTCTGTTGTACAGTTTGTTTATGGTAGAAGACCACCAGATTGGCTTCCTTTTTTTGGAGGGTAGCATCTTGGTTCTGTTAGGGATAGCATGATCCATGCACTCGTGTAAGTGCTTATAAAGTGCATTTGTGTATGATTCAGCAGTCATACCTCTATTGTCCATCTGCATGGGTGTCGTGAAGTTTGCCACTTCTGTCTTAAGAAGCGTGAAGTTGGCTTTGGAGAAATTTTTTATGGTTGTTTTCCTAATGGGGGTAGGAGCGGGATGTGGATGTCTAGGGTGATTAGCTTGTGGTCGGATCTGACCAACGAGGAGCTGACCTCTGGTGTGGAACCACCCATGTTGGTGATGACCAGGTCTAGGATATTGCTGCCCCTGGTGGGGGTGTGGATAAGTTGATCCAAAGCATTAGAATTGATGATTTCCAGAAAACGTTGAGCAAAAGAGTTGGTACATGAGTAGTTTTCCCAGTTAATGGCAGGGTAGTTGAAATCACCCATTATTAGAGTGTTGGGCTGTACCTTAATATTTTCCAGTGTATCAAGAAAAGAGGAGTGGGAATCCTGGGGCATGGTGGGGGGGTCTGTAGCAAGCTACAATCTGGATTGTGGTTTTGCCCAGAGTTAGTTGAACTTGGATAATCTCGGATGCATTATGCTGAGCAACTAGCCTGGAGGTGTGGATATCCTTAATGAATATGGACACGCCTCCACCTTTAGTGTTTCGGTCTGGGTTTGGTGGCCGAAAGGTGTGGTATGAATTATAGCCTGGTAATGCAGGGGTGCTCTCTGGAGCTTTGAACCAGGTCTCTGTCACTGCATAGATGTCAATGTTCTACATTTTAAGGAGTGCCTCGAGTGAGTGCATTTTGAGGTTTAGACTTCTAGCATTGAGTAGCATTACCCTCAGATTTTGCTTGCTTGTACCTGTTATGGTGGTGAATTTGTCATTTGAACCTTGCCTAAAAAAGGTATTATAGGGGTGACATGAGCCTTTGCCAGTATCTGGAATCCCAAGGGTGACAGGTGCAGGCCATCTCTGGCAAAGCAGCGTGGTCTGTCGATCATGTAATCCCAGGCAGACAGATACTGGATTCCCTTAGAATGACACCAGAAGCTTAGCCAACTGTTAAAGTCAATCATTTTGTCCTTGTACTGTGGTGTCATTCTGGGTGATGGCAGGATGCTACTCTGGGCTAGGGTCATACTAGCCTGGGCTACAAGATCGGAGAGCTCTTCCATGTCTCTTTTCATGTAGTGCAGGGAGGTACGTCTCAGGTCATTCACACCAACATGGACAATGACAGAATCATATTTGTACTTGTTGTGGAGTGACCTGAGTGCGTGCATTATGTGGTGGATCCTGGCACCTGACAGGCAGCTGATAGTAACTTTTTCCTTGTTTAGCCTGGTGAGTGGAACATCAGTGTGCCTGACTATAGAGTCACCTATGACTAGAGTGTTGGGTACATTATACCTTATGGGCTGTAGTTGAGTGGCACACTGAGTATGTGGGCTATGTGTCATTTGGGTTGTGTTGGGGGGTGGAGGTTGCTTGCATTTCTGCTTTGGAGGTCTCTGTTGTTTGGGCAGATTTGTACTGAGAGCCTCCGCGAATGTAGGTACGTGTTTTGTGGTTCTGTGTGTGTGTTTTGGTGGTGTAGGTTTTGAGGGACTATGTGATGAGTGTGGTGCGGTGCAAGTGTTTACCTTCTCCTCTTGACTGTCTAGGCCAGTCTTTGATGAAGAAAGCTTTGCTTCCAGTTGGACTATATAAGTGCATTTCTCACAGGTCGTAGTGTTGGGTGGCAGGAGGAGAGGGTTGTCTGTGTACATGAGGCAATTTTCTGCATTGTCCCAGGATGCCCAGATTCATCAGGTAGACAGGAGAAAACACCGGGAGCTGACCTTTAGACATGCCTGAATAGGTGCTTATTTATTAAGTACTAAAAACTGTTTTTCTCTAGACAAGTGAGGAAAGTTGAGTGCTGTAGTAATTTGTAACTTATTTAGTGTGTACAATGAGTTCTGAACAAGTGCTGAGATCAAAGAAACAGATGAATGCTAAAACTAAAAACCTGGCTAGTTGCAAGGGAAATTTTGAAGAACAGACTTTATGGCGCCAGGAATAGTTTAACCCCAGTGAAGTGGGGGGGGGCTTAGGAGCTCACAAACAGTCCTGGACACAGCAAATCTGTATCTGACCTGCCACAGGAAAGGGGGGAAACAAGCTTAGAATTTCTTTTTTCCAGTAAAGTGGAAATGGAGAAAGCTGGAACAGAAGTTAATTCAACGTTAAAAATCTGAGTGGGTTGGCCTTCACAAATGTTCTCTATTCGATTGAGTGAACTAATGACACTAGACTGGGAGGAGTGTCACAGATCAAATATACAGTATGGGCGGGCAACTGCAAAGCCACCAAGTATAAGAACACACAACACTAGGGAGGGTGGATGGGAAAAATTACAGTTCCTAGCTGTAGCCACTAAATGAAAGTTTTAAACAGATCAAGGAGCAGACTCGAGAATGCTTTTAACTGTAACAGACAAAAATACACAGAAAAGCTCGGATAGAGCACTCACAAACAGAAAATACAACTCTCAGTATGAAAAAGCAGTTTACAGTTAAGTAATGTTAAAACAGTATAAAACAGTACATAAATGCAGTGAAACAATAAAAAGCTTTATAACAGTGCAAAAATATAGTAGATCAACTGTATAGCACAATTATAAGCATTTCAGAAGTGCAGTTCAGTGAAATAAGTGTAAGAAATAACTTAGCCTGCTCTTGGAATCTTAAGGAATTTCCACTTATGCAATGCAATCCAGAGCCTGACAATACAAGCAGAACCTTTATAAGATACAGGGTTTATATAGCAGTAAGAATGGAGGAGTTGGAAGATCAGATTACTACTCAGCCCCTGCTATTACCCTATCACTCGTACTACAGAAGGTCAGGAGGCCTTGTTACTCTCAATAATAATGAAGACAATCAGCAGAAAATGGCTGCCAGAAACACAGGAAACTCAAACAAAACTACCAGCCTAGATAACAGGCCTCTATCAAGATTATGCCACCTGAGCAGAACACAGAAACCTCACTTTAAAAGCATAGAAAGAACACCCACAAAGAGAAAATACAAGTCTCAGTATGAAAAAGCAGTTTACAATTTAGTAATTTAAATAAAAAAACAATTATAGTAATGCACACTATTACAGTTCCTAGCTGTAGCCACTAAATTAAAGTTTTAAACAGATCAAGGAGCAGACCCAAGAATGCTTTTAACTGTAACAGACAAAAATGCACAGAAAAGCTTGGATAGAGCACTCACAAACAGAAAATACAACTCTCAGTATGAAAAAGCAGTTTACAGTTAAGTAATGTTAAAACAGTATAAAACAGTACATAAGGCAGTAGTCTCAGCAAAACTCAGGATACAAAACTGCTATGTCACCAGAATAAGCAGAAAATATGTCACTCTGAAGAAGACAGACTGTTGCCTAAAAGGGTGTGTTGAACAACTCATCCTATTTCTGATGGTTAAGTGCAGATTGTAGCAGTAGGGCACTACAAAAACAAAGGGCCTAATTCCAAAAGACTTACTTTCAGTGTATGTGACTTACTCTAGTGTAAGTCTGCCCCAATTCCAAAAGGCATGTTCTCAGGCTGCTCCACCCCCATCCAATTGTATAATCAACTATGTGGTCACACTACAAGGGGGCAAACACCTGGAAATGGCACTTAGTGCCAGCATAATTCCAAACAATGCTTCTCAAAGGAAATGCCGGTATTGTTGGGGAATTGAGTTTCATAGAGTTGAGGCCTGGGGAATTTACATTCATCAAGCAGTGGTCTAGCCAGATTAAAAGACATAGTCATAACCACAACAAACTGCTTAATAAGTACATTTAGTAAAGTCACAGTGAAGCTCAATAACAATTGAAAAGTACCTGTAGATATGACACATAATCACACATAACAGTGATCTGTACTACATAAATGTTTACGATAGAAACAGGCAATAATAGCTATGTAGTCATTGATAACAGCAAAAGGAATAATTTTGTTAAAACAAGTTGGATAAGGATGAACTTAAACAAGCAAGGAAAAGTCACAAAAAGTAGCAAGAATGGTAAAGCCTGCAAAAGTTAGAAGACTGCACTACCATAGTAAATGGCACAGTGGAACAGTGGATAGTGCTGTCACCTCACAGCAACAGGTTCCCTGCTTTGATTTTTAACTGGGTTGCCTTCTGTGTAGAGTCTGCACGTTCTCCTTGGGTTTGTGTGGGTTTTCTCCCACATTCCAAAGACATGTAGTAGGTGGATTTGGGCCCTCCAAATTGGCCACAGGTATGAGTGTGTGGTATGGAAGAATACCCATGGCAGGGCTATCATCTGGCAGTGTGAACCTTGGTTCTAGATGATTGTCACTGTTGAAATTCACCCCAACTCCATGTACAAAAAGGGGTTGTGGATGGATGGACTGGTGGAAGTATATATAAATACTTAAAAGCATAGCTCTGCTTGTTTTCAATGTGGCAAGCAGTGCAAGAGTTGATTTAATTATAAAATAAAAGCATTGCAATTCATCAGACATTCTTATTTTAGCAAGCTGTAGAAAAGGGAATCCCATAACTGTTAATCTATCTTTTGAACTCATACCCAGCCCCTACCCCCATAAAAATGGTAAAAAAAAAGTACATCACCATGCACTATATGAAATGACACCAGTAAACCCAATATTGCCATTATACATTCACTCCAGATACCATTTTCACTCTGAAGGTCATGATGTAACAGCTTAATGCTTGCTATGAATGAATTAACAAATACAATTCCTTCTGCAAGGTGCTATATGGTACCTTCATAAGCAGTTAAATTTCTGTTTTAAAGAAGATCAGACCCACCAGATTTATTGTTATGATTTTTTCAAGAAGTTTACATATAACCAAGTACTGTGAATCATTCAAAATACTCCTTTAAGTCTAATATTTTATTTATAGTATCTACTACAATTATATTAACTATCTGACAGAGTTAATAAAGAAAACAAATCTTTAACTAGGTAAGCCTAATTGAGTCACAGTCCATTCTTGGGGGGTAACACAAGTAAAGTGACTTGATCACATTCATATTACAGGCATATGGTGGCTGTATGAATCAAATATAGGACTACTGCAAGGATCTAAGTCACTGTCTCATCCTTGTGTATTGTAACTTATACATTATGCAAATTTTCCCATGATCTCAATATCTGTTTTCTAGGGACATAGTACTACTGGCTACTTCATAGATAGCATCCATGTGATATTCAGCAATATTAAGTGATAAGTAAAAGCCTTCCACTGTAAGTTTATTCTTCACACAATCACAAAATCCAAATTTCCCCAGAATATCTGATAATTCTGTACTTATGTAAAAATATCTTCATTACCGGCCTGCTTTTCCTCATGAATAGAAACTGAATGTTGGATGATGCTCAAATCTAATAACATAGTGACCCGATTCTAAAGAATTTAGAGAAGCATTGCAGAGGGGATCAACTTCAGTGCATCTGTGCCTACACTAGTTCATCCATCCTGTGATGCCCTTGCCCTGGCCCAGTAATCAAGGAGCCTCAATTCTCACCACTAACACCAGTGAGGGACGTTCACATTGGGAGGATGACAAGTACACACAGAGTAAAGTACAATTTCCCTTAAGAGTACACAGAGATCACAGTCAGTCTGGTTTCTCTCTCTCTCTCTCTCTCTCTCCAGATTCCCAATAAGACTCCCCACTGGCACAATTATAGGGTTCAGATTTCAGCCGAGTTGTCAAGCCAAAATCTCCAACACCCTCTCTGTCCAACCTGTGCTTCATATCCCTGCCCAAGTAGCTGACACACACACACTGTTTGAGATCTGATTTATATACAAACGCACAGACACTCCTGGGGAAGGCTGGCACAGGTTTACTAGCTATGCCCCCTTCTACCCAGACTATACGTAGTACCACCTGCCAGCAACCACCCTTATCAGCTATTTAAGGCCCTTACAAAGGGTGACCAATTCTACTGTGTAATGTTACTGTTATCCAAATGGTAATTGTGTCCAAGGCCTAGGCTATTTAAGAGTGGCTTGTACAGTGGTACCAAATACATATGCAAGTATTCTAAGAGCTTAAATATCTCTAAACAAAAAAACAGCCACAATTAAAAGGTTTAACTATATTTAATAATAAATAATAAAAGCACAAGACAATACTCATTAACTAAATACAGTGACAATATAGTTCAGAATCACAGGAAATATTTTACAATAACATTGCAGGACAGTCTCACATCAATACAGAAAACATCTAGACTAATCGTGCTATATACCTATCTATCTCTAAGAGAAATACTATGATCTAAGTCTTACTAAAAGAGCAAGGCAAGTGCTGGTGTGAGGATGTTGCCAGATTAAAGACAAGATGCAAAATGCACTGACTTTCTCTCTGAGATAGTTCTTAAATTAATAATACACATTACTGCTGGGTTAGCTAGATGACATCACTATTTCACATCTGCATCTAGTTCCAAGGCTAGTTCCCAGACTAAATATATACCAACAAAATTTAACATGTTTCTATGAAAAATACTTATCTGTTACAAGCTGACACTTATCTCTTAGAAGCTTGCCTGAAACTGGAAGTCATAAAACTGTTACACACTTTTGCGTTTGAAACCTAGTAATTATTTATGTCCTAAGACAATAGAAAGAAACTCTAGCTATAGACATTCTGTCTTCTAGCAGTGGTAAACACAATTGTAAAATTCTTTACTTGTCAACTTATTTTCTTAGAGTTTTGCAAGTTAACTCTGTATAGTCCAACTTCTACCATGAAAACATACATTTGCATAGGCATATAGTCCATATACATTTCTACTCTTTTTCATCAGGGTGCACTGTGGTTACATTTTTGAAGCTCAGCACATAACATACACTTTAACACACATAACATATACTTTTCTTACATTTGTAAGACAAGCCTATGGATCCTATTAATATTTACAAATGACATAGGATTATTTACAAAAATTCTAGCTACTGGGCTGGAAGCTTCACACACCCTGTCATTGAAAAATGTGTATCAGTGAGGCAAAGTATGCTCAAGTTATACAGGACACATATTTTCCCAATATGGCATTACAGGCCACACATAAGTTATAGGATTTAAAACATTATATGTATTTATTTGTATTTGTTTTTGGGGTACAGCACTGATTTCCATAGACCTTTTATACCACTCATCCCAGGAGCAGTGTCTGGTTAAATGATTTTCTCAGAGTCATACTGTTAGTTAATGGAGGCTGAAGGCTCAAATTTTGCACCACTGCACCATAGGAAACAACTCGTTAACAGCTCCTTAATATTCCCTACCCCCAATTCCCACCCACCCCCAGGGGTCCTACTCTCATACTACCTTAGCCACACCTCTTCCTTTGCCAATTACACCTAGACAAGGATAACCACACCTCTTCCTTTCCCACTTATCCCAAAACACTTTGCACTCTTCTGTCTCTCTGACCCAACTTCTCCATACACATCCTTCTGCCATACCTTAACATTCTCACTCCTCTATCCTCACTCTTTATTACTTACAAATTTTACCTATATACATCTAATAACTGTTGTACAATGTATAAACCACCAACTACACTTTATATCATACTTTTACTCACACCACTACTACTATTCTCTTTTACCCTATCATATTTACTCACCACCTATGAATATCGCCTACATCCTAAACTTCACTACCCTAACAAGGAAACTAATGCTCTATTGCTACCACTGCTTCTTAGCCATGCTAATATAACATCTTCACCCAACTACCTATTCACAAAGTATCACAGAATAACACATATCAAATATAACATACTTCATTCCAGAAAAAATCTATTTTTATATAACAAAGTCAATAACCCTAGTTATATAGGACTACTACTCTCATTAAAAGATGGAGATATCCATCCTAACCCAGGTCCAAATAAAACATTTCCCACTCTCCAAAACCAAAATTACTACCCTACTAATTCCCCTAATAAATTATCTAACTCCCGCAAACTAGCCCATCTCAATATACATAGCATAAACAACAAAGTATCCCAACTCCAAGCCCTAGTAGAACTATATGCCTTTGATATCCTCTGTCTTACTGAAACTTGGCTAAAACCATCTACCAAAGACAACAAAATCCTTCCACCTGGATATAACATACTAAGACTTGACCGAGCAGCTAAGAAGGGTGGAGGAGTAGCTATTCTATTTAAATCAGGCCTACAGCTATCCACCTATAACTGTCAATTACCGCTAGATACTAATGCTGAAATTTTCATCGCCAAACTTCATATTAACAATGCTAAATCTATCAATATCATCAATATGTATCTTCCTCTGGCAATAACATTGCCACTATGGAACATATTCTTTGTTGGCTATCCCAATACTTACCCCAAGAAACCATAATCCTGGGAGATATGAACATTGACTGGAATTGCTACTGTAGCAGCCTCCCTACAACCCATATTAACCTATATGGCTTTTCACAAACCATTACATACCCCACCAGGACCAATAAAGTTAGCCAAAAATCAAGTATATTAGACTGGATTCTTATCGACAATCACCCCAATAACTATGACTCAGGAACCCTCCCTGATAATATAAGTGACCACTCACTCACCTATATTATTAGGCACAAAACCTTCACTCCCAACTCAACATCTGTTAAAAATATCAGAACCAAAAAGAACTTTAACTCTGAGCGCTTTGAAAAAGAACTAAGAACTTGTAATTGGTCTCCTTTAAAACATCTCCCTTTAGAAGAAGCCATCCATTACTTCAACTCTAACTTCCTAGCTATTCTTAACCAACATGCACCAACCAGATCTATTAGAGGTAAAACCAAGTCTGCCCCATGGCTTTCTAAATTAACTAAACAGAAAATGCACCTTAGAAATAAAATTTGGGCAAAATGGAGAATGACTAAAAACCCAGCCGACCACCTAACCTTTAGACAACTAAGAAATGACACTAAGAAAGCTATACTCTCAGATAAACAAAATTACTACCTACAATTCCAACAACCACATCAAAACAACCCTCATAAATTCTGGACTAGCATTAACCAATTACTCCATCCAGGTAAATTGTCCACTCCTAACCCTCAAAATACTGACCATAATAACCCCATCAATACAGCCAATATATTTAATACCTATTTTACTAATACAGTCCAAACTCTAGCTTCTCAGCTATCACCCAATATCTTTAATCTCCCTTCCTATAACTCTACCCCACCTCCTCCTTTTCACTTGCAACCCATCCCAACTTCATATATTCTGACCCTTTTACAAAAACTTAAACCATGCTCTCCTTCAGCAGACCAACTACCTGCTGACTTTCTATGACTATCAGCCAAAGCTATAGCTTATCCCATTTCTATTCTGATCAATAGGACTCTCACTGAAGGTCAAATACCCAGCCTATTAAAAGTATCTCATATCATACCTCTTCATAAAGGCGGACAATCCAATGAACTCTCTAATTACCATCCTATTGCCCTTCTTTCACCTCTGGCAAAGATCATGGAGAAATGCGTCCATAAGCAACTACTTGAACACTTAACCCAAAATAACTTACTTTCCAGCTGTCAACATGGTTTTAGACCCTCACATAACACTACCACTGCCCTCCTGTCCTTTACAGATTGTATAAATAAAAAACGCAACCTTAATTACCTTTCCTCTGCACTCTTTATTGACCTGTCTAAAGCTTTTGACATGGTCAATCACCAGATTCTCATCAACATACTCAAATCCCTCTCTTTAGATGCACCTTCCATAAAATGGTTCCAGTCCTACCTCGATAAAAGACAACAAGCAGTAATCTGGGATAAGACACTTTCTACCCTTCAACCAGTTACCATAGGTGTCCCTCAGGGGTCCATACTAGGGCCTCTCCTCTTTTCAATTTTCATTAATGACCTTCATCTAGCCATCCCCCAAGCCACGTGCATACAATATGCTGACGACTCCACACTTTTATGCTAAGCCAAATCCAAATCTGAACTTCTATCTCTTACCCAGAACACATTTAACATAGTTGAACAATGGTTTATACAACGTTGCCTTCTTTTGAAGCCTAATAAAACTAAACTCCTCCTCTTTACTCCAACTCATAATTCCTCTCCATTGGATTTCTCAATTACATCCACCAATGGTACGATTATATCACCAGACCCAACCACCAAACTTCTGGGCATTATCATAGATAACAACCTGAATTTTGACACCCATATCAATAATACAATAAAAACTGTCAACAAACAACTAGGCTCCCTATATAGGATTAGACCTTTCCTCTCCCCCACTGCTAGAACAACTATAGCGCACACTCATCTAATCTCTACTCTCCTTTATGCATCACCAATTTTTACTAACCTTTCATAAAAGAACCTTAGCAAACTGGAAACTTCCTATAAAAATATTGTTAGGTTTGCTACAGGTAACCCCTACAAAACCCACCATTGCATAAATATAAAACAGCTTGGATGGCTGGAACTACAAAACGTGATTAAACTCCACCAACTAACCATTGCCCATAAAACCCTTTATAAACCGTCCTCTACTCCTGTTCTATCCACCCTCATCACTCCATATATAAATCTGAAATCCCTACGTTCCTCTCACAAAAACCTTGTACATACCTCTAAACCCAATAACAAGGCTGGAGAATCTCTATTTTCTAATGCTATTGGAAAAACTTAGAATCTTCTCCCCAGTGATCTTTCCTCTCTCCCCTCTCCCTCACTTTTCAAAAACAAACTGAAACTTTACCCAACAACACATTGGCTGTGCCACTGTTCTAAACCAGACTCGGCATCTAGCCAACAGATTTACCTAAGTTTCTGCCATTATTGACTACATATGTACTATTTTATATTCTTAACTTATAAATACCACCTTTTATACTACTCAAGAACAAAGACATTTTATTTTCTAGTAAACAAAGTTCTTTACTATTACACAAAGTTTCTCTCTCTAGCCATACTATCCTCTGTCTCTCTAAATTCTCTTTACAGAAGATTTTCTTTCTTCTATACTCTAGTTGCACATTTTACATAATTACTTGTCCTTCTTTATTGTATAATTACCTGCATTTCACACTGTTTTGTTATAATATTCTAGCACTAAAGCTCTTTGCTTTGTCCTCTCTGATTTTTACATTATAACCTGCTAGAAGCATAGTACATGATGTATGCATCTACATAGTTACCTTATTACTTTTTATCCTTCCAAGGTTTTATTTTGTAATTTGCAATGTATATCTCAATATGTTTTATTCCTCTTCTAGTCCTATGTTAAAATGATTTTTAAGTTTTTCACTTAGTTTATCTTGGAGCTTTTCTCCCCGGGCCTCTACTGAAAATGGACACATATCTAGCTAGACTAGCCTGGTCAACAAATGTAAAATAAATAAATAAATAATAAATAAATTTAAGCCAACTGCCAAGCAACGTTATGCCAGACAGTCTATGATAATGAATCTTTCATATAAACCAAGGACTCCAGAGCTCATCACATAATCCCTAATATATTTCAAAGATGGCTGCCACCACAGTGCCTCCATGTCAGCACTGGTAATGCAAGCATGACAGGGAAATCATTTATGCATGTGGTGTTTTGCTGACATAAAATGAGCAGCACACTATGCCCAGGACCAAACTTATGTTCACTACTCCCTCCTAGTGGTTGTTGAAAGTATATTGGAATATTTATCACTTCTCATTTACTACTAAAATATGCATTACAACTCTGTTGCAGTCTAATTATTTTGAAGGAATATTGCTTAATGTGTGAAATATGTTTTACTGACAGAGCTAGGTGCATATGATGTTTATGTTTTTTTGTCTGAGTTGTTCAAGTGCCATTGTATTGTGACAAACTGTTAATTGTGGGAGACTTTTGGATAATGTTTAGATGCAAACACATTCAGTGTACACATTAGCTAAATGGTTAATTTCATTTGATTTTGTACCTCCAAACCTCTAGAAGAATTTTTGCAGGGGTTAGCATTGTCGCCTCACAGCAAGAGGTTCTCCGGTTCAATTCTCGACTGGAGAGCCTTCTGTGCAGAGTCTGCATGTCCTCCCTGCAGTCAAGTGAGTTTTAAAGACATGCAGGTAGGTGTGTGTGTGTGTGTGTGTGTGTGTGTGTGTGTGTGTGTGTGTGTGTGTGTGTGTGTGTGTGTGTATGTGTTTGTGCCTTCTGTGAAGGTTGGGCACCGGGCTGGAAACTTGACACTAAAAAACCTTCACTGCCAATCTATCTGCAGACCGGTGATCCACTGTGGCAACCCCTAACCAGGAAAAGCCAAAAGACATTGCTTTACTTAAATGCAAGTTTGACAGTATGCATAGTATTTGCATAGTAAATTTCAATTATTTATGGTATTCTACAAGTTTTAATTCATTTGAACCTTGTTATTTGTGAAGAAATTTGAATAATGCTTAGATGTAAGCATTGACAATATGCAAAGTAAATACATAGTAAAATCCACAGAAAAGAAACTTTTACTAATGGATACTTACATCATTCCAGTGGACATCCCAAACATGTTATAAAAAATATCCCTAGGGGACAATACATTAGGGCTAGTCGGATGACCACTAGGGAACATGACTTAATACAGGAATTTCATTTTATTGCTTCTATGTTTTTACAGAGAGGTTATGATGAAAATTTACTAATAGATAGTGGTAATGAGGTCTTCAATAAACGTTCAACTCACTTTCCTGCTATTTTGAATCAACCCATGGTTATAGCAAACGTTCACAATGAACGTTTACACAATAACATTAATTTTGATATTATCTGTTCACTTGAGATGAGTAGCGACTCCAATAACATCAGGGCTGCACTTGAAAAGAACTGGAGGGTTCTTCAAGGAAATTCTGACATTGTTCAGGCTGTTGGAACCAAACCTAGTTTTGTGTTTCGTAAATACAATACCCTTAAAAGAATATTAGAACATCATTCTTTAGATGAAGGCATCATAGTTAAAAGAAGAAAGGGTATGTTTTGTTGCCAACATTGTAAAATTTGCCGATATATTTCCGAGGGACCTTCTATTAATATAGTTACATCAGATAAAATCCTAGAAGTTCCTGATTTTGTTGATTGTAACAGCTGTGGAGTTGTATATATTAGTATGTGTTCTGGTTGCCCTGATTTTTATGTGGGAATGACCACAAGAAGTTTAGGTACACGTATAAAAGAACATCTTTATGCTATTAAAAGTAAAGATCAGAACAATGCTTTATACAAACATTCTGCTATTTGTCCTTTTTTTAAAAAATTTGTTTTTTCTGTTTTAGAAGTTTGTAAATCAGACAAGAGAGCTGTGGACTTTAAAAACTATGTAGAACAAAGGGAAACCCTTTGGCAAGTGAGATTAAAATCTGACACTTTGCCAGGGTTAAACAAAAGTATTAATTTAAAGTGTTTTTTAAAGTATCGTAAACTAACTATTTCTAAGGAGATTGATTTATCTGTCTTTTTTAATTTTTGAATTTTGCATTTTCATTGTTTTTTAATTTAATCAATTGTTAATTAAGTTAATTGATTACTCATCAGTAGTGTGTATTTAAGGCACTTGTCTTTTTTACCTAATGTATTCTGATGAAGTCGTGTGATGAAAGCGGATATTAAATTTTTATACGCTATTTTCTTGACTCCTGTGGATCCATTTGCGATTGTTCCTCCTGCCATTTCGCTACATTTCTTTGTGTTTTTTTGGCTTTTTTGCATTTAGTTGTTTTCTTCAGCCTCATCATGGCGGAGGTAGCTGATGACACTTTACTGAATTTATCAGTTCATTCTACACCTACATCGGGGGCAGATAAAGTGAACAGTTTACTTATTGCTACCTTAATTGACATTCAAAGTTCTCTCAAGTTTTTGGTAGCCAAAGCCAGTGGTTCTGACAACATGATGCAAGCTTCTAGTCCAGTCGGGACTAGTCAGGAGTTAGACACAGTAATTGATTTGGGCAGTCCACTGCATTCCGACAACGGGCGTGGAACTAAGAAGCAAGGTTTGCCTTTTCGCGCCTGCAACTCTGGAAGTGCAAGTTGTGCACATTTACTAAACCGAGAGAACAATCCTTTCAGTTCATCTAGTCGTGGTTTTTCGGAGATTAGCAATGATCAACTAAACAGCCAACGAGACCATCTCTTAAAGCTCCTTAAAAGGTATAAATCATTAGACTTAGAGAACTGCTATTTTACTCAATGTATTGAACTAGGCGTAGTTCCTAAGGGGCTGCGTTTTTTTAAATGCCCGAATGGCATTAGTTTGGGTCATCCCATGTTTGATTCATTGGTTTCTTTTTTCAATGAAGCTGGTTTGCGTTTTCTTAAACTCTTGATAGATAACAACACCTATAAAATGGGCTTGCTTATGAATGAAATTACCGAAATTGAAACTTCTATCAAAAACCAGCTCTCTGCCGATAAATTCAGTTCATTTTTTCAATTTTTATCCAATGAAGTTATTCAACACTCTAAAGAAGTGATGAATAGAAAGCACTCAAAACTACAGCGAGATGTTATTTCTTATAACAACAAGACTGCCTATAATAATTTTGCGCTAAATTATCGTAACAACAACAATCAAGGGCAGGATATTAATTTTTTAAACAAGCGCACTTACAGCACTGCTGCCTCCAAGTTTAACATTGGCAGTTCTGACAACGCTGTTAAAATGCATCATGGCAGTAATAGTAACAGTGATTCTGCTTTCCCGCTTATTGTGCCTTCCTCAACAGTTGACTGCATTCTGCTTGACAATCATAAAGATAGTAGTGTCATCAATAGAAAACAGCAGGAAAACGCTGTTGACAATTCTGTTGACAATTTGGAAAAAGACAGAGGTAGTAAAAATAAACCACGTACTACTTCAACTGATTTATCTGTTAGCAGGAAAAACCAGGCAGTTAACAACATTAAAAACACTGTGTTAACTAGAAGTCGGACTTTTTTGGGGTCCAATTCGTCGGGGGACGAAGCTTAACTGGACAATTGGACAGTTTCAGCATTATTAATTTAACAAAACATGTGTTTACAGATATTGAAATGACCGTTTTGAATTACGGGTTGAATTTCATACCTAACAACAGGGCGAATTATGGTAAAACCATTATTGATATTAAAAAATTTACAAGAAAGCTGAATCTATCGTATTTAATGCATGACTAGCCAGATATCAGTAATACTATAAGCAAGCCTTCTTGTTATACACCTAACTTACACCATACTATTAAAGTTTTCGAAGACTTGTGTATTGGAGATGTTGACAAATTGTTTAAAACTAAAAATTATGTTTGTGATAATTTAACTCATGAGGAAAGGAAAGCTCTAAAAAATTTAAGAAGTTTGACAGAACAATTTAGATTCATGAAAAGTGATAAAGGGTCCAACATAGTTATCATGGATCAAGAAGTATATAATTGTAATATGTTAAAAATCTTAAATAACACCCTCGAATATGAACAGGTTGCTTTCTATGACATCTTAAAATGCTTTCGGTTAGTGCATTCACATTTATATGATGCACTTATGTCGGATGAAATCAATTTTGATTTATATGAATTTTGTGTTGTGCAACAACCAAAAATAGGGGTCATTTTTGGCATCCCAAAAACTCATAAGGATTTACTAAACCCTCCATTTAGACCCATAGTTTCTTCTCCCCATTCCATCACAGAGGGAGTATCCCTTGTTATAGATGCTGTTTTGGGGCCACTATTGAACAATGAACCATCTTTTGTCAGGGACTCTTGGCATTTTTTGGAGAAAATGAGAAACTTTTCGGACAGGGGGATTTTTGATCCAGCTAAACATGTCATTTTTACTATGGATGTCATTTCTTTATACACTTGCATTCCTCATGAAGAGGGCGTGGAAGCAATACACAGTTTTTTAGTTAAAAAGAAACTGTTCAACAACACTTTTATTTCTTTGATTTGTAGGTTTTTAGATATTATTTTGGATAACAACTTTTTTTGTTTAACAACAGGTACTACAAACAAAAACGAGGTGTTGCCATGGGTTCTCCGGCGGCACCTGCTTATACAAATTTAGTTATGGCATGGTGGGAGCTTGAAATAATTCCCATTTTGAAGGACACATTTGACATTACCTTTTTTTGTAGATACATTGATGATTTAATTTTTATTATAGATGGAAGCCTTGATACTGTGGAAGCTTTCCTTTTGGAAGTTAACTCGGTTCCAGGTTATCTGAAATTCAGTAAAGGTGATGCTGGTTTGGCTGTTAACTTTTTAGACATTCATATATGGTGGGATAGCACTGAACACATATTCAATAGTAAAATCCACAGAAAAGAAACTTTTACTAATGGATACTTACATCATTCCAGTGGACATCCCAAACATGTTATAAAAAATATCCCTAGGGGACAATACATTAGGGCTAGTCGTGATGACCACTAGGGAACATGACTTAATACAGGAATTTCATTTTATTGCTTCTATGTTTTTACAGAGAGGTTATGATGAAAATTTACTAATAGATAGTGGTAATGAGGTCTTCAATAAACGTTCAACTCACTTTCCTGCTATTTTGAATCAACCCATGGTTATAGCAAACATTCACAATGAACGTTTACACAATAACATTAATTTTGATATTATCTGTTCACTTGAGATGAGTAGCGACTCCAATAACATCAGGGCTGCACTTGAAAAGAACTGGAGGGTTCTTCAAGGAAATTCTGACATTGTTCAGGCTGTTGGAACCAAACCTAGTTTTGTGTTTCGTAAATACAATACCCTTAAAAGAATATTAGAACGTCATCCCTTAGATGGAGGCATTATAGTTAAAAGAAGAAAGGGTATGTTTTGTTGCCATCATTGTAAAATTTGCCGATATATTTCCGAGGGACCTTATATTAATATAGTTACATCAGACAAAATCCTAGAAGTTCCTGATTTTGTTGATTGTAACAGCTGTGGAGTTGTATACATTAGTATGTGTTCTGTTTGCCCTGCTTTTTATGTGGGAATGACCACAAGAAGTTTAGGTACACGTATAAAAGAACATCTTTATGCTATTAAAAGTAAAGATCAGAACAATGCTTTATACAAACATTCTGCTATTTGTCCTTTTTTTAAAAAAATTGTTTTTTCTGTTTTAGAAGTTTGTAAATCAGACAAGAGAGCTGGGGACTTTAAAAACTATGTAGAACAAAGGGAAACCCTTTGGCAAGTGAGATTAAAATCTGACACTTTGCCAGGGTTAAACGAAAGTATTAATTTAAAGTGTTTTTTAAAGTATCGTAAACTAACTATTTCTAAGGAGATTGATTTATCTGTCTTTTTTAATTTTTGAATTTTGCATTTTCATTGTTTTTTAATTTAATCAATTGTTAATTAAGTTAATTGATTACTCATCAGTAGTGTGTATTTAAGGCACCTGTCTTTTTTACCTAATGTATTCTGATGAAGTCGTGTGATGAAAGCGGTTATTAAATTTTTATACGCTATTTTCTTGACTCCTGTGGATCCATTTGCGATTGTTCCTCCTGCCATTTCGCTACATTTCTTTGTGTTTTTTTGGCTTTTTTGCATTTAGTTGTTTTCTTCAGCCTCATCATGGCAGAGGTAGCTGATGACACTTTACTGAATTTATCAGTTCGTTCTACACCTACATCGGGGGCAGATAAAGTGAACAGTTTACTTATTGCTACCTTAATTGATATTCAAAGTTCTCTCAAGTTTTTGGTAGCTAAAGCCAGTGGTTCGGATAACTTGATGCAAGCTTCTAGTCCAGTCGGGACTAGACAGGAGTTAGACACAGTAATTGATTTGGGCAGTCCACTGCATTCCGACAACGGGCGTGGAGCTAAGAAGCAAGGTTTGCCTTTTCGCGCCTGTAGCTCCGGAAGTGCAAGTTGTGCACATTTACTAAACCGAAAGAACAATCCTTTTAGTTCATCTAGTCGTGGTTTTTCGGAGATTAGCAATGATCAACTAAACAGCCAACGAGACCATCTCTTAAAGCTCCTTAAAAGGTATAAATCATTAGACTTAGAGAACTGCTATTTTACTCAATGTATTGAACTAGGCGTAGTTCCTAAGGGGCTGCATTTTTTTAAATGCCCGAATGGCATTAGTTTGGGTCATCCCATGTTTGATTCATTGGTTTCTTTTTTCAATGAAGCTGGTTTGCGTTTTCTTAAACTTTTGATAGATAACAACATCTACAAAATGGGCTTGCTTATGAATGAAATTACTGAAATTGAAACTTCTATCAAAAACCAGCTCTCTGCCGATAAATTCAGTTCATTTTTTCAATTTTTATCCAATGAAGTTATTCAACACTCTAAAGAAGTGATGAATAGAAAGCACTCAAAACTACAGCGAGATGTTATTTCTTATAACAACAAGACTGCCTATAATAATTTTGCGCTAAATTATCGTAACAACAACAATCAAGGGCAGGGTATTAATTTTGTAAACAAGCGCACTTACAGTGCTGCTGCCTCCAAGTTTAACATTGGCAGTTCTGACAACGCTGTTAAAATGCATCATGGCAGTAATAGTAACAGTGATTCTGCTTTCCCGCTTATTGTGCCTTCCTCAACAGTTGACTGCATTCTGCTTGACAATCATAAAGATAGTAGTGTCATCAATAGAAAACAGCAGGAAAACGCTGTTGACAATTCTGTTGACAATTTGGAAAAAGACAGAGGTAGTAAAAATAAACCACGTACTACTTCAACTGATTTATCTGTTAGCAGGAAAAACCAGGCAGTTAACAACATTAAAAACACTGTGTTAACTAGAAGTCGGACTTTTTTGGGGTCCAATTCGTCAGGGGACGAAGCTTAACTGGACAATTGGACAGTTTCAGCATTATTAATTTAACTAAACATGTGTTTATAGATATTGAAATGACCGTTTTGAATTACGGGTTGAATTTCATACCTAACAACAGGGCGAATTATGGTAAAACCATTATTGATATTAAAAAATTTACAAGAAAGCTGAATCTATCGTATTTAATGCATGACTTGCCAGATATCAGTAATACTATAAGCAAGCCTTCTTGTTATACACCTAACTTACACCATACTATTAAAGTTTTCGAAGACTTGTGTATTGGAGATGTTGACAAATTGTTTAAAACTAAAAATTATGTTTGTGATAATTTAACTCATGAGGAAAGGAAAGCTCTAAAAAATTTAAGAAGTTTGACAGAACAATTTAGATTCATGAAAAGTGATAAAGGGTCCAACATAGTTATCATGGATCAAGAAGTATATAATTGTAATATGTTAAAAATCTTAAATAACACCCTCGAATATGAACAGGTTGCTTTCTATGACATCTTAAAATGCTTTCGGTTAGTACATTCACATTTATATGATGCACTTATGTCGGGTGAAATCAGTTTTAATTTATATGAATTTTGTGTTGTGCAACAACCAAAAATAGGGTCATTTTGGCATCCCAAAACCAATAAGGATTTACTAAACCCTCCACTTAGGCCCATAGTTTCTTCTCCCCATTCCATCACAGAGAGAGTATCCCTTGTTTTAGATGCTGTTTTGGGGCCACTATTGAACAATGAACCATCTTTTGTCAGGGACTCTTGGCATTTTTTGGAGAAAATGAGAAACTTTTCGGACAGGGGGATTTTTGATCCAGCTAAACATGTCATTTTTACTATGGATGTCATTTCTTTATACACTTGCATTCCTCATGAAGAGGGCGTGGAAGCAATATGCAGTTTTTTAGTTAAAAAGAAACTGTTCAACAACACTTTTATTTCTTTGATTTGTAGGTTGTTAGATATTATTTTGGATAACAACTTTTTTTGTTTAACAACAGGTACTACAAACAAAAACGAGGTGTTGCCATGGGTTCTCCGGCGGCACCTGCTTATACAAATTTAGTTATGGCATGGTGGGAGCTTGAAATAATTCCCATTTTGAAGGACAAATTTGACATTACCTTTTTTTGTAGATACATTGATGATTTAATTTTTATTATAGATGGAAGCCTTGATACTGTGGAAGCTTTCCTTTTGGAAGTTAACTCGGTTCCAGGTTATCTGAAATTCAGTAAAGGTGATGCTGGTTTGGCTGTTAACTTTTTAGACATTCATATATGGTGGGATAGCACTGAACACATATTCGATAGTAAAATCCACAGAAAAGAAACTTTTACTAATGGATACTTATATCATTCCAGTGGACATCCCAAACATGTTATAAAAAATATCCCTAGGGGACAATACATTAGGGCTAGTCGGATGACCACTAGGGAACATGACTTAATACAGGAATTTCATTTTATTGCTTCTATGTTTTTACAGAGAGGTTATGATGAAAATTTACTAATAGATAGTGGTAATGAGGTCTTCAATAAACGTTCAACTCACTTTCCTGCTATTTTGAATCAACCCATGGTTATAGCAAACGTTCACAATGAACGTTTACACAATAACATTAATTTTGATATTATCTGTTCACTTGAGATGAGTAGCGACTCCAATAACATCAGGGCTGCACTTGAAAAGAACTGGAGGGTTCTTCAAGGAAATTCTGACATTGTTCAGGCTGTTGGAACCAAACCTAGTTTTGTGTTTCGTAAATACAATACCCTTAAAAGAATATTAGAACGTCATTCTTTAGATGAAGGCATCATAGTTAAAAGAAGAAAGGGTATGTTTTGTTGCCATCATTGTAAAATTTGCCGATATATTTCCGAGGGACCTTATATTAATATAGTTACATCAGATAAAATCCTAGAAGTTCCTGATTTTGTTGATTGTAACAGCTGTGGAGTTGTATATATTAGTATGTGTTCTGGTTGCCCTGCTTTTTATGTGGGAATGACCACAAGAAGTTTAGGTACACGTATAAAAGAACATCTTTATGCTATTAAAAGTAAAGATCAGAACAATGCTTTATGCAAACATTCTGCTATTTGTCCTTTTTTTAAAAAAATTGTTTTTTCTGTTTTAGAAGTTTGTAAATCAGACAAGAGAGCTGGGGACTTTAAAAACTATGTAGAACAAAGGGAAACCCTTTGGCAAGTGAGATTAAAATCTGACACTTTGCCAGGGTTAAACGAAAGTATTAATTTAAAGTGTTTTTTAAAGTATCGTAAACTAACTATTTCTAAGGAGATTGATTTATCTGTCTTTTTTAATTTTTGAATTTTGCATTTTCATTGTTTTTTAATTTAATCAATTGTTAATTAAGTTAATTGATTACTCATCAGTAGTGTGTATTTAAGGCACTTGTCTTTTTTACCTAATGTATTCTGATGAAGTCGTGTGATGAAAGCGGATATTAAATTTTTATACGCTATTTTCTTGACTCCTGTGGATCCATTTGCAATTGTTCCTCCTGCCATTTCACTACATTTCTTTGTAAATACATATTTAATTGCAATTCTTTCTGATACTCTAATTGTGTGAGTGTGCTTTCAGGTAGCTTGTGTTTTTTATCATGTGTTATCATCACTTTGATTTTTTATCTGGCATAGTTTGGCTGTCTAAAAATGCTTAACTGCATTATCATTTAAACTTGTGCCTTCCATTTTTCTTTTCTCTTAAACAGCCATGATCAGTTATATGCAGCTACTTTCATTTATAACATGCTCACTTAAGTGGAGCACAATCTATAATCCTCATGTACTGCTAGGTCTCTTGGATGCCTTCAAAATTACACTGGAATTCATGGGTGCATGGCCAAGATGGTGAGTGGTTTACAGCACTGTCTTTACCTCTGTTTCATTTTAACATCTCTATCAGGATTTTTGCTAAAAAAAAAATTAAATAGCACATTTCAAAACTTGATGGATTTATAGCTGAACATCTGCTGAAAGATTTACTACAAAAACTAACAGTTTGAAACTCTTTCAATTGTTTTTCCTGTCAAGAAAACTAGAAAGAACTAATTGTCTGAGAATGAACCACTCTAAGCCCAGTGTACAGAACAGTACAATGAAAAAGGACATACAGGCCATACTAAGTAACATCAATGATTTATCTGTAAAGATAGATAAATTAGAAAGCAAATTGGACAATTTTAAAGAGGAATATAGAAAACAAGTTGAAGTGCTGAGTGAATCCCTTAAACAACAATCATCACAAATCTGGAGTATAGGAGAGGCAATGTCTGATTTTGATGGAAGATTACTTGAAAATGAGAATAACACTGAATTTCTTCTGAAACAAAGCTTATTCCAGGAAAAAAATAGAAGACTTACAGAGCAGATCTAGAAGGAATAACATCAGGATTTACGGGATTCCTGAAAAGGAAGAGGGAGACAGTATGATTCACTTCCTTAATACCTGGCTGCCTACAACTTTGAACCTGCCTGAAGCTTTTTCCTTTGACATCAAAAAGGCACATAGATCACTTTCCAAGTCATCTTAAAAAAAACACTTTCACCAAAGTCAATGATCATAAGATTTTCTAAAGTCAATATAAGGATTTAGTATTAAAAGCTGCATGGACTAATTATCCAGTTAAAATGAAAGAAAATACTATAAGATTTGACAATGACTATTCAACATGAGCGATGTCAAAGAGAAAAGTATGTGTGTGACTTGTTAAAAGCATAAAGGAAAACAATATTAAAGCACAAATCTTGTTTCCAGCAAAAATAAGGATTCACTTTCCAGAAGGAAAGAAGATTTTTAACACCTTGTAAGATGTATTGGACAAAAAATAAAATCCTAGACAAAACAGGAGAAATAGATTGGAATCTATCAACTTCTTTGAAGAGAAATGCAACAAGAGATGGTCTGTTAATAAAAGACAAAAACAGTAAAAAACTGAAGAACAAATGAAAATCAATGTATTTCATGGTTATAAATTCTTATTAATTTAAAGAAGTACTAATACTTATGAACAGTGCTGAATGTTACTTTTTACAAAGTAAAACATTTATTTTTTTCTTTCCCTACTTCAAATTGTTACTAGTTTCCTTTTAAAATGTTACAGTTTGATTATTTTAGTTATATATGAAATTAAAGCCACTTATTTGCATTTAAAGTTTAAAAGGTTAAACTAGTCATTTTATTAAACTTTAATCATTATTATGAAGAAACTTATGTTAGCTGGCACACTTTCTGATATGTTGGCATAGTTGAGTAATGTACTAATAAATATAATACAAAATGCAACAAACAACACTAAAGAAGCATGTTAAGTTACATTCAGGGTCCTTAAAATTGTCCAGTAGTGTGCTTCTGATAGTATAATTGATGTACAATAGCACCCAGGAAAGACATGCTATGTTATAAACAAAGTATAAAAATATAGCTTTTTACATATATAAAAGTTATTATTGGAATTGTACCAAATAACTAGAGTAACATTCACACTTTGACAAGTTAGGCCTGGATCATACATAGCTGTCATTCTTTTAATGCAAGTTTATATGCCATGTCTCCTTTAAAAATGAAATTCTGCTTTATATTAAACATCTCGTACAAATAGTGCTTACTGAATAATTAAATGTTATTTCTTTAAATGCAATAGATTTTAGTGGTTAAAATACATTGAAATGTTTTTTTGTTTTTTTTTTAGTGGTTTGGAGGGGGTTGGTGGATTGGTATGTAGAGTGGTTCAGTGCAGAAGCAGACACAATGTCTAGAGCTAGAAATTTTTGTATAGGCGTGAAAGAGAAGTAATTACTAGGTTTAAAATGTAAAGTGTTTTATTGTTTTACGACTTCCGAGATCTGCAAACATCTGAAAAATATCTATTTTTCACACAGAAATATTAAATTCTGTTACTTTCTGTGTTTAGCCTGGGAACTTGAAGTCAGGTGACAAAGAGTGATGTCATCCAAGCTGGCCCAGCATTAATGTTTGATATGCTTGAAGTTAATTTGGGAACTCCCTCAGACAGACGCTGTGCATTTTGTATTTTGTCTTGGACTTAGGAAGAACAGCCACTCATCATCATCATCTGAACTTGTCTTGCTCTATAAGTAAGTTCTTAGGGCACAGTAACTATTGTTAGACTCAGATAGGAGTATAGTAAAGATTAGTTTAGATTGCTTCTTTGTTTAGTTGTGACTGTCCTGTAATGTTGTTTTAAATACTTCCTCTGACTGTGAACTCTGAAGTTACTGTGTTGTACTGAGCTTGTTCTTTTATTATTTATTATTAAATATATTTAAACCTATCTTTGTGGCTGATATTTGTGAGACCTATTTAAACTCTTAGAGTACTTGCATATCTATTTGGTGACACTATACAGGCCACTCCAATAGCCCTGCAAGTCTTGGTCAAAACTTCCATTTGGATAATAGTAACATTACACAGTAGGATTGGACACCCTTTGTTAAGGGCCTTAAAGTAGATGATAAGAGTGGTTGGAGGCAGTGGAAACTATCTTATAGTCTGGGCAGAAAGGGGCACAGCTAGTAAACCTGTGCCAGCCTTTCCCAGGAGTGTATGTGTGTTTGTATATAAATCAAATCTCAAAGTATGTGTGTGTGTGTGTGTGTGTGTGTGTGTGTGTGTGTGTGTGTGTGTGTGTGTGTGTGTGTGTGTGTGTGTGTGTGTGTCAGCTACTTGGGCAGGAACGTGAAGCACTGATTGGACAGAGAGGGTGCTGGAGGATTTGGTTTGGCCACTCAGCTGAGATCTCAACCCTATAGCTGTGCCAGTGGGGAGACCTATTGGGCATCTGGAAAAAGAGGGAGGACCCAGCCCAAGACTGACTGTGGTCTCTGTGTACTGTTAAGGGAAATTGCACTTTACTGTGTGTGTATATGTCATCTTTCCAGTGTGCATGTCTCCTTGCTGTTGCCAGTGGTGAGGACTGAGGCTCCATGATTACTTGGCCAGTGCAGGGGTGTCACAGGCTAAATGTCATTACCTCTCATCCAACCATATCACATAAGCTGAACTATGTCCCTTTCTCTTTATCCTGCAGGTAACACACTTACTGTCCTTCATATGACATGTTCTTTTACACCAGACTGCAATTCCTATTCACATAAACTTTTGGTCAACATAACTTCTCATTCTACCTACTCATAAACTCTGCCTACGCTTAACATAACTTCTCAATCTAAATGCTCACAGACTCTTAACTGACATTCTTCACTCCACCCAACTATCCTATCATCCCATTTTAGACAGTACCCAGCTGTAATTGTCACAGACACTTCATTTTCTCTGTGATATTTGTCTAGATTTATTGCAGACAATGTATATTGCAGCTCTATTTACTCATTATATTTTCATTACTTGATAATGGTATTTCACAGATATGTATTTTTATTATACACTTGCTGTCTCTCATAAATGTAGTTATGACTTTCTTTGCAATCCTGGCCTGAGACTAACCTTGTGATCAGTGCTCTACCACAGTAAACAAATTTTAAATAAAAAAAAAACAAATAGTTAATAACATAAATAACTTCTACAGTTATTCTCTGGGAGGAGGAAGACTGCTGTTCCTAAACTGAAAATGTGTGTAGACGCTCTCCTGGGGTTATACTCACAATATTGTCATTGCAGTCAACTCCTTAGTCAACAGTTGTACTGCAGGCTTATAAGCAATCCCATTGTAATGCCTGCAACACTATTGACGACATATGGGGGAGCTCTCAGTAATGTCATAGTTGCTGTGGGAATCCAAATTGGTTCCAGTAGGGCATGCTTTGTAAATCAAAATAAAAATTACAAATTGTCATGCTACACCTATTTGTACTTAATTAGAAATTCAGGATATTAAGGTAGGAATACTTTATTGATCAGACATGGACATCTGTGAATCCTCATTAACATATGCTGCATATGAAATCATAGAAAACCTGCTGTAGAATCTTATATGTTTAGGTGAGTCAGTAAAGCTCAGGGTAACAGGCTTCCAAACATAAATTCTTTTGAATTACAGCCCAATATGTCAAAAATGTCATCATCTTTTCCCTTTCATGACAGAGTAAAATCTTCTCTTCTTAATACTGTTTTTAATTCACACTTCTTCTCATACCTCTCAACTTACAGATTTTGACAGAATGTCTAGATTTTGGCCTCACATTTTTGGTCTGTTTTTCATACAATTGGGGTTTTCTGGCAAATTTTTGGTAAATCATTAAAGATTGATGTTCAAAAATAATGACAGACATTTGACTTTCAGCCTTCATATCCTTCAGAAAAAACATGCTAATGCAAAACCTGTTATTCATAGGTTCATAGGATCATAGGTAGGTACTAGGCTATCAGCTCAAGGGCTTAAGTAAGCCTAGTCGACAAGGTTCCCTGGCTTACACCACCCAAGAAAGTTAATTTCCTCTTCCCCTGTCGAGCAGAGCCACAGAAGTGATCCCCAGGGTGTATTTCCTATTTCCCATCTACTCATCAAGATTTTTCATGAAGAGTGCTAATGAGGAGCTTTGCTTGACATAGATGGGTAGCTTGTTCTAGAGTATAGGAAATCTCTGGGACAGGAATCTGTCCCTCCAACATGTCCTGTTTATTGTGGTGACAAGGTTTAGGTCCCTAGAGCATGTAGCTCAGAGGGATTGGGATTTCTTTAGGTGTAGCATGTCCAACAGCTCTGGGTTTAACATAGCTTTATATGTTAGGCAGAGAGCTCCTCAGAGTAGGCGATATGCTACAGAGTAAACCTGGAGTATTTTGAGATGGTCAGTGTAGGACATCTGTTTGAGGCCAGTAATCCTCTTTGTGAGGTACGTCTGTGGCCTTTCCAGCTGCTGCAGATGTCTTGTGAGGTACATTCCAAAAGGGGCATTGTACTCTATTATGGGTCTAATGAGTGCCAAGTAGAGGGGAACAGTGACCTCTTTTTTCCAGAATGAGAACCCTTTTGTGATGAGGTGTGCCACATAGAAGGATTTACTGACTACTGTGGCGATGTGATTAGCAAAGGAGAGACTACTGTCCACTTGGGTCCCAAGCTCTCTTATCACACATTTGGCATTAAGTAGACTGCCATTTATGTGGTAATTCATGGGTACAGAGTTTTTACCAAAGGGGATGACAGTGCACTTTTTGGCATTGAGCTTGAGGCCATGCCTCTGACACCAGGCATCTGTCTCAGTGAGGCCCTTCTGTAGGTTGTCCACATCATTTGGGGACTCAACTATGGCTCCTAGGTCGCAGTCATCTGAAAACTTTGTTAGCCAGAGGCCTTCTGTGCTAGCCTGTACTTCAGAGAAGTAGATAATGAACAGGAGAGGTCCCAGGACTGAACCCTGTGGTACTCCACTTGTCACTGGTATGAAGTCAGATTTGGAGTCTGCAACTTTTACAGTCTGGGTTCTGTCAGTGAGCCAGTTGGCAACCCATCTTGTGATGTAGGGATTTATACCTAGTTTAGTGAGTTTAGCTATAATTCCAGAATGGGGGATGGTGTCAAAACCTTTGGCGAGGTCAAGATAGGCTGTTTGAACTACCTTACCCTCGTCTACGGCTTTGATGACTGCCTCAAAGAAGTCGGTCAGGTTCAGAAGGCTTGATCTGCCTTTCACAAACCCAAACTGGGTGGGGTCCAGAGTTTGGAGGTTACCAATGTCTTTGTTTATGAGTTCCATGATGATACATTCCATGGCCTTGCAGACCAGGCTCGTCAGGCTAATAGAGCGATAGTTCCCAGGATCAATGTTGGCTCCCCCTTTGTGGAGTGGGATGACTGTTGCTGTGCGACATTCAGTGGGCACAAATCCTGACGTGAGCCTATGATTGAACATGCTGCTTAGGTGGGGAGCCAGTTCATTCTGAAGTTCATGTAAAACGCAGCCTGGGATGTTGTCCGGTCCCATGGATGCTGTGTTGTTGGTTTTAGAGAGTGCAGCTTTTACCTGCATAGATGTGATTACAGGGACTCTGCATTCTTCCTGTATAGATATGGGCCCTTTAGGGGTGAGAGGGGGGTAAAATAAGCAATGAACCTATCTGCCAGGATGTTGGCAATATCAGTTGGTTCTGGAATTTTCATGCTGTTGTGCTGTAACTCAGTGCAGATCTGGGTGTTGCCATTGAGATTCTTGACATAGCTGTAAAATTCTTTGTGGTTGCCCTTAGAATTAGTGGTGATTTTGTTTTCATAATTAGCTATGGAGGATCTTATAAGGGATCTCAGCTTCTTACTGAGGTTGGCCAGGGAGCTCCTCCACTCATGGGATTTTACTCTCTTTTGCAACAGTTTTTTTCCTTCTGTTGTAGAGTTTATTTATTGCAGGGAACCACTAGATCGGCTTCCTTTTTTGGGGGGATAGTGTCTTGGTTCTGTTTGGGATAGCATGATCCATGCACTCGTGTAAGTGCTTATAGAATGCATTTGTGAAGGATTCAGCAGTCGTAACTGTATTGTCCATCTGCATGGGTGTCATGAAGTTTGCCACTTCTGTCTTAAGAAGCATGAAGTTGGCTTTGGAGAAATTTTTTACCATGGTTTCCTTAATGGTGGGTGGGGGCGGGATGTGGACATCTAGGGCGATTAGCTTATGGTTGGATCTGACCAACGAGGAGTTGACTTCAGATGTGGAACACCGGTCACTCATGTTGGTAATGACTAGGTCTAGGATATTGTTGCCCCTGGTGGGGGTGTGGATAAATTGATCCACGGCATTGGAATTTATGAATTCCAGAAAGCGTTGAGTGAAGGAGTTGGTACATGAGTAGTTTTCCAAGTTAATGGTGGGGAAGTTAAAATTGCCCATTATTAGGGTGTTTGGTTGAACCCTAATATTTTCCAGTATATCAAGAAAAGAGGAGTGGGAATCCTGGGGCATGGTGGGGGATCTGTAGCAAACTACAATATAGATTGCAGTTTTTCCCAGAGTTAATTACACTTGGGTAACCTTGGATGCATTATGCTGTGCAACTAGCCTGGAGGTGTGGATATCCTTAATGACTATGGACACACCTTCACCTTTGGTGTTCTGGTCCAGGTTAGATAGCCGAAAAGTGTGGTATGCGTTATAGCCTGGTAATGCAGGGGTGCTCTCTAGAACCTTGAACCATGTCTCAGTCACTGCACAGATATCGATGTTCTCCATTTTAAGGAATGCCTCAAGTGAGTGCATTTTGAGATTTAGACTTATAGCACTGAGTAGCATTACCCTCAGTTTTTGCTTGCCTGTTCCTGTTACCGTAGTGAATTTGTCATTTGAACCTTGCCTAAGAAAGAGCCTTAGCCAGTATCCAGAATCCCAGGGGCAACAGGAGCAGACCATCTCTGGAAAAGCATTGTGGTCTGTTGACCATGTCATCCCAGGCAGACAGATACTGGATCCCCTTAGAATGACACCAGAAGCTTAATCAATTGTTGAAGTCAATCATTTTGTCCTTGTACTGCAGTATCATTAAGGGTGATGGCAGGATGCTACTCAGGGCTAGGGTCATACCTGCCTGGGCTACAAGATCGGAGAGCTCTTCCATGTCTCTTTTCATGTAGTCCAGGGAGGTATGTCTCAGGTCGTTTACACCAACATGGACAATGACAGACTCATATTTGTACTTGTTGTGGAGTGACCTGAGTGCGTGGGTAATGTGGCGGATCCTGTCACCTGACAAGCAGCTGACAGTAACCTTCTCCTTGTTTACCAAACCGCAATTCACTCAGAGCCACCAAATGAGAGACCAAGTCGCTTCCTAGTTGTGCATGTTGCATCCTGATCCTCTCACTATTCACGCTGATCAAATTCAGTTTACGGATTCAACTTTTGGATGAGGAACAGAATCAGAATGATGCACACTTCCAAAGGGAGGAAAAAAGGGTATTTTTATCCTGCAGTCACTGCAGTGGTTTCTTATCTTCAAGCAACCACTTTGGTACCTTACAGATGTCCTAAGGTGCAAGAGATTACAAAACCTCTTGTAGGACCTTCTGCCAATATTACTTTTCTTCACGAGGCATTTAGCCTGGTGAGTGGGACATCAGTGTGCCTGGCTATAGAGTCACCTTTGACTAGTGTGTTGGGTACGTTGGTTTGCCTTATGGGCTGTGATTTATTGGCAAACTGAGTCTGTGGGCTATGTGTCATTTGGGATGTGTCGGGGGGGTGGAGGTTGCTTGCGTTTCTGCTTTGGAGGTCTCTGTTGCTTGAGAAAATTATTATTGAGAGCCTCTCCAAATGTTTTTGTGTTTCTATGTGTGGATTTTGGTGGTGTAGGTTTAGTGGGACTATGTGATGAGTGTGATGTGGTGCAAGTGTTTACCTTCTCCTCTTGACTGTCAAGTTCAGTCTTGGTTGGAGAGAGCTTTACCTCCAGTTTGGCTAGATAAGTGCATCTCTCACAGGTTGTAGTGTTGGGTGGTAGGAGGAGAGTGTTGTTTGTGTACATGAGGCAATTGCCACATTGCCTCAAGATGCCCAGATTCATCAGATAGACAGGAGAGAACACTGGGAGCTGACCCTTGGACATGCCTGAATAAAAAACTACTTTCCTCTAGATAAGTGAGGAAAGTGAGTATAAGGGCTGTTTTTCTCTAAGCAAGTGAGGAAAGTAAGTACTGTTTTCCTCTAGGTAAAGAGGAAGTTTGAGTGCTGTAGTAATTCGTAGCTTATTTAGTGCTAACAACAAGTTCTGAACAAGTGCTGAGCACAAATAAACAAATTCAAGTACTAAAACTAAGAATCTGTACCTGGATCTTGTGGTAGATGGGCTACCTCATGCTTACCACTCCCACTGTTAAGCTAGAATGCTTCCGTCCAACACAGAAAGGCTTGGGGGACTCAGAAGCTTACAAACAGTCCTGGATAGAGCAAATCTATATCCGAACTAGACTAGTTACAGGAAAGGTGGGAAACAAGCACAAACATGGGCTTTTAAACCAGAAAGTTGAAAGAGATGGAAAAACTGCACAATCGGCCAATAAACTACAATTTCTGGGCCAGAACCCACTCTTGTGATAGATAGGCTACCTAGTGCTTACCATTCTCACTGATAAGCTAGAAGGCTTCCCTCCAGCACAGAAAGGCTTGGGAGGCTCAGAAGCTTACAAGCAGTCCTGGATACAGCAAATCTGTATCTGTACTAGACTAGTTACAGGAAAGGTGCAAAACGAGCACAAACGTGGGCTTTTAAACAAGAAGGTTGAAAGAGGTGGAAAAACTACCCAAACAGCAAATAAACTACAATTTCTGGGCCAGAAATCACTCTTGTGGTAGATAGGCTACCTAGTGCTTACCACTCTCACTGATAAGGTAGAAGGCTTCCCTCCAGCACAGAAAGGCTTGGGGGGGCTCAGAAGCCTACAAAATATCCTGGATACAGCAAATCTGAATCTGGACTAGACTAGTTACAGGAAAGGCAGGAAACAAGCTTAGAATTTTTTTTTTTTGGAAAGTGGAAAGGGAGAAAGGAGAAACAGAAGATAATTCAAAATGAAGGACCTAAGTGGCTTGCCCTTCACAAATGTTCTCTCTGTATTAGGTAGAATGAGCTAGTGTCACTAGATTGGAATAGAGCTAGGATAGACCTGAACAGAGGGGACTGGTAGGAGTGTCTGAAGTCTAAATATGATCTCACTGTACTCGGTTGAGCGAGCAAATGAGAAAGACCCAGGAGGAGTGTTCAAACACAAATTTACAGGAGGGGTGGGCAATTCCAAAGCCACCAATATTAATACCTGAACAAGAATGGGGAGGGCGGATGGGAAACTAACTGCAGAGACAGAGAGAGACCACAGTATTCTATGAAACAATTAAACAGAAAAATAAATAACTACAGAGAGACACAGACCACAATAGCCAATGAAACAATTAAATATACAGAAAAAATAAAATGCAGTAGAATCTTTAACACTTCAAGTTTGTACTTTCAGCTAGTAATGCAGTTGATTGCAGGTATGTAGAAAAAGGGTCTATATTAGATCATCGAACGCTTAAAAAAGTGAACAGTGATAAATTGACCCTATGTAAGCGAAAGCTTACGATGTCGAACTGTCAGAACAGCAATTTTTTCCAAGGGAAAAAAATCGCTGTTCCAACAAAAAAAATAAAATAAAAACCAAAACACTTTAAACATTACATTAAGTGGGGGGCTTTGACCCCCCCACACACCCCCTACCTAAATATACCAACTCCAAGACCGCACTACAGTGCTGAAAATGGCAAAGTAATGAAGCGGCCAAGCAAATTATTTCCCAGGGAAAGAATTCACTTAAAAGCCACTTCGATATTTTGCCATTTCAGTTTTTAAGTTCGACCAAGGCGCATTCGAAAGAATGTGTCTTCGGTCTTCTAATAGGAATCTTAGCAGAAGCTACTACTTCTAAGTTTGTAAGAGCAATATTTAAAAATTGTTCTCATTTTTGGGCCTTTGTCCCACTTTTATTTATGGATTTGTCCAGATTTCTTGCTCTAAGAGGTTGAGAGGTATGTAAAGCCTACTGTGCTACAATCTCTCCTCTAGTACCTTACAAGTCTGTTTCACCATGACAGTTTGAGATTTCACATAACTCCAATGACACTGTTAAATATTTACCTCAGAATGATTTTACTACTCTTTGAAAACATTACAAATGTGTCATCAAGCCAGGAACATCGAATCTGGGTATTGTGCTGCAGTGAGGAAGAACTGTTCTGGAATATTCTGAGAAGCTCCTGACATCTTCTTGTGAAGGAATCCAGAGGGGAAAGACTGGAGATAAGTGTATCTGTATGTTATGGACTTTAATTCCTGCTTCATGCCACTGCATAAAGAAATTGATTGAACTGGTTTGGAATTAACTAGTTCTTTATTTATGGGAGTTCTGGGACTTTTGAAACTGAGGTGCTCTGCAGCTTTTTTTTTTTTTTTTTTGAATTATTTTGGCACACTTTGCTGTGTAAGAAAAAGACCGCAACACCACATTTACTTTTATCATGAAGAAAAATTGCACAAGTTTGATAACCCTTAGACTCCTGTGGCACTAATATACCACAATATATGGTCAAACATCTACCCCCCACCTGCCCCAACAACAACTAGCCACCCAGATAACACAGCAACTCAGATCAACATCCACATTTGTAAACAATCTTGGCACTAATGAAGCAAAACTCATTACCCCTAACTATTCTTCAAACCCATATTCACCAACAAGATACTCTTCAAACTTGATAGTGTCCCCCACCTCAACAATAAAAAGTGTCTACTAAAACTGAAACCAACCGTCTTGGTTGCTGACAAGTTACCAGCTGAGTTTCTAAAAATAGCAACAGAGGCTGTAACAGTCCTTTCTCCATACTAATTAATAGATCCATGCAATGGAACTATGCCCACAGCATCTGGAAATTATCATATATTATAACTTTACATAAAGGCAAACATTCTATGGACCTTAACAATTGCCCCCAATTGTTATTGCCCCACGTAGATATTAGAAAAATGTATCCACACCCAGCTACTTAAATACCTCACCAAACACAACATGGCTTTCAACCAATAGAGCACCACCACTGCCCCTCTAAACTTCACAAATACAGTTAATCAACTCAGAAACAATGGAAAGTTAGTTTCACCAGTTTTCTTGAACCTGTCAAAAGTATTCAATACAGTAGCACACCAAAAACTGCTCCAGGAGCTAGCCTATTTAGGCCTCTATACTCCATTAACCTGTCTCTACAGCTACTTATCTAATAGGAAACATGTCATGAAATGGCATCAAGACTACTCTGATTTACTCCCAGGGACAGCAGCTGTTTCTCAAGGATCAATTCTAGGCCACCTACTCTTCAATATCATCATCAATAACCCGCACACCACCAATAAACAAGCTACCCTGGTACAACATGCAGATGATGTCTTACTCATCTGTTTGGCTCAGACACAAATCTCCCAACAGGACAACACCCAACAGGTCTTTATAGCCATTGAATCCTGGCTGGATAGCTCAGACGTGCTCCTAAATGCTAAAAAAAATGCTTTTCACCCAAGAAAACTACTATGATCAAAAACAATCATTCCATCTTATCTGACAATAAAACTAAAATGAAACAAGCCAGACTCCTTGCAGTAGTAGTCAGTGATGTTAACAACTACTAGCCATCAAAGAGTCAAACTGGAAACTAAGATCCTTCTATATAACCAAACCATTCTTTACTGATCACTCCAGGAAAATCATAGCAGAAACATACCTAATCCTCTGCATACTCCATGTTTCTCCCATCTTTACAAACCTCATTAGAGATGCTGATTTGAAAAATACCCAAGGGTGTTATGAACATTGTGGGAATTCACTCCATCTAGGAGGAAGCCGTGGCAAGCAAAACCTACTAAAAACAAAATTAAACAACTCCTAATACAAAATTCCAGAGGAGTTGCTAACCCACAGTTGCTAAAGCAAGAACAACAGAAGATGAGTTGGTTAAAATATCAATTTCTGTAACTTGCCTCATCAGGTGAATAATAAGATGAGGTTTCACCTAGGTGTGTTGTTGAAGAGATCTTCTTCTGATGGTCCTCCTCATGATCCTACTGGAAGCAAAAAAAAAAAAAACTAGTAAAAGCAAGAAAACAAATCTCAGGAGCCAGTTCTTTTTCTTCTTAGTCTTTATTGGTCATCAAAGCAGGTAAGAGCTGTCTGAGTTACATCTGGCTAAGAACCACTTCTTTATATGTTTCTGGATGGGGTGTGTTTCTGCTCCAGCTGTCCATGGGGCATATTCTCTGGGGGAGTGCCCAGGAAGAATGGAGGAGTGAAACTAAAGTTATGCCTCCTGGATATCATTAACAAAGCTGATTTGTGGCACCAAAAAGACTGTTTGGAGTTAATACATGCTTTTCATACCAGTAGTGATTATGTCATTACAATTAAGCTTATCTATTAAATGAAGTAACCAAAAGGTTCCTGAGGCTGTAAGTTTTCTTGTAATGCGCCTTTGCCTATGCTTCATCAGATCTGCCTTGGGGGGGGGGGTACCCTACCATTAGAATGGTTAGATTTGGGTTCCTGAACTTAAGGACTGCCATTGTCTCTAGCTTTCATAAAAGCCATAGGGGTGAAAAATCTTTAGGATGTTACATGCCCTACACCGTATGAGACGTGCAAAATACCTGAGAATCTCAGTGTAGGTAAGTGTCATTAGAAACCCAGGTGAATGAATTCCTTTGTCACCCTGGTAGTGCGAAGTCTGTAAAAATGTTGTAGTGTGCCATACATGTGCACTCTGATAGGTGCTAGTTGAGGGAGAGAAAAGCGTATTTAAGCTGTGTTTCTCTATCAAGCCAAATGAGTAACTCAACTTACATCTCTGGTAATAGCCTGTTTGCCAGGAGGTTGTGGTACGTACAGTGATGGCCACCATTTAAAAATTACTTTATTTTACTCCCTTATTTTAAATTAAATTAACTCAGATTAAATTACACCATCCCTCTGTGCCTAGGGGAATCAGTGTGTGGAGGGAGGAAAAGACTGGAGAGGTTTGATTCCGCTGTGTGTCCAGTGTGGGAACTGTGACCATGTAGAAGGGTAGGGCAATGGAGATTCAACACAGGTGGTATATTTTCCTTACTGGGATCTGACTAAATAGTTATATGGCTATGATATTAGCTAATCAGTGGACCCCTTAAGTTATGTGGGTACTGTGTTTCATGTTTCTTAAGGGGCAGTTTTCCGAGTAGGTGAATAACCACTTTTCCTGGTATTATTTTAATATGGATACATGTGCTATTTGGAATGTTATGGCATTAATTACATGTGTCCTCTTTTGATTCTTTTATGCCTAGGCTCACCATTGTGTTAAATTTCTATGCTGCTCCAATGTTCCAGGTACTGGAGTGCTGTGGGCTACTATGGAGGAAGATATTCGCTGATGGTGGCTCCGTAGGGGTTGTGAGATTATTCCAGCCAGGCTATTTTGTTTATTCCTAAGGGTTGAGCACACCAGCTTGAATAATCTCATCACCCCATCCAATGGGGCTATCATCATCAAATTCCTTCCTCCAGGGATAGAGTTTGTTCCAACTGGTGAGTTCACATCCTAGGAAACAAGCATGGCAGATACCAGATTTAAAAGGTGCCATGCTAAGATCTCCTTACTGAACATGTTTATAGCATGAGCTTAGTCAGAATATGTGCTCTAAATAAGGATGGTGCATGCAGATAAATGGAGAAAAGTGATCTATTTCATACTTATTTCATACTTAAATGGGTTAGCTGGATGATTTCAGTACCATTTGAGCCCATCTTCTTTAAGTTTTACAATTTAATACCACTGACTTAGCATGGAATTTTATTGCTCCATTCTCCATTAAACACCAGGCTCCTGAGTGTGAGAAGGTATCTGGAGGAGTCATAAATTGCTGATTGGATAGAGCTAGTTGGAAAGACTATCCATAATTACATTCAAATTCAAATTAAATAGACAAAAGGGAGCAGCCAAGGAGTTTGTGGAGATTCCTGGGGAAATTAATTGTGTAGATAGCAGTATGTATGGGGGTCTAAAAATACTTAGCATAAGTTTATACCCAGTCTGATAAATCTGACCTATGGAGGATAATGAAGTCTCCCGCTCCACTTGGTGTAGCCTAACTTGACTTTAAACTTAAAGTTAAAATTAAAATCAAAATTAAAAAAAAAAATCAGCATAGCCATCTTCTTACCCTTTGGTTTGATCAGAACATTAGAATTAGACAGAACCAGCTAAAATAGTTCCAAAGTAGTTGAAATATATACCTAGAGCAAAGGTTTTAGTTAGAAAATGTCCCAATAGTACAAATGTCCATAATAGATCGTCACAAATAAGCTCAGCTCCAAAATCATGAGAAAGTAAACCAAAAAAGAAATAATGTTGCAAAGAGTAACCACATACCTAGAGTGAAAGCAAATGTCCCAGTGATATGAGTGTCTATATAATTATGAATGTTCCAAAAAGTTGTCACATACCTAGAGCGAAAGCTTTAATGAAAAGATGTCCCATTAAGGTTAGTGTCCATTTTAAAATATGAGGAGATTATAGCTTTATAAATTTCATCCGTAAATAAACCCAAAGTCAATAAAACATATGGTGATCCAACTTTCTGAGGTCCAAAATACATTTAATAGAGGCTGCTGTGTTCATTCCCAGGAGTTTCCAGCTCGGAGGTGAATCTGATATTCCAGTTCTCTTTTTTCCAGTTTTTTGTTTCTATTTCCTTTGAGTGGACCTGAGTTCTCTGCATCGATAATGCGGAAGAGAAAGACGTTGTGGTCCAGGCCAGTGGTGGCTGGTGACTTCAAATCAAAGGGGGGCTGCAGGAGACAGCTGAATGGGTGGGGTCAAGGGGAAGGGGTGTAGCCAACTAGAAAGGGGAGGAGCTATGCTCAAAACCACAAAAACTAACTTTAATTAAATACGCTGCCCTGGGTGGCAAACCATCATTATGAGAGTCCAATCAAGACAAAAATAAGTGTAGAAGAATACAAATATTTCAATGCATTGGCTGCATGACAGCTTACTTAATATCTAGATGGAAACAAAAGGTTGTGAGGCATGAAAAAATAAATTACTTTTTAAATACATTACTGGAATGCCAGTGAAAATCAAGTACAAGAAAAAACAGAAGCACTCAACTCAAACCACTTCTCCGTGCACTGCAGTTCTAATTATAATTTATATTCAGCTTTATTAAAGTACCAAGTAACATGCTGAAAGTAGAAATCTCTGTGATGCCCCCACTTGTAAAAATGTTTCTTATCCAAAAAAGACCTGCTGCCTGACAACTATCTACTTGTTTCATGGGGAAAACATGTAAGTAAAAAATGAAAAGCAAACAAGAAACAAGCTCAAGATACATTGCTTAAAGGATTACTGTACAGGTTATGGACCACACATGATCATTGGCATTCTGTTTAGTTTACGGGTAAAGTCTGTAGAGATGACTGGAAGTCTCCAACAAGTGTAATGAGCTTTTTAAAATAATGGAATCCTGTCCTTTAATACCAAAGGCTTATACATTATCTAGTCAAGTATTCTCTGCATGGCAACAACAGAAAGGCTTTCAATGTTGGCAATTCTTTGACAGTATACTTATTAAAGCTTACTTGCATCTTACGATCTCAGACAAGCTTACCTTATGGTCATTAAAGCATTGCACAGAGCAACAGGCACTTTGAGTAATAAACATAAATCAACTGTACAAAAATATGACAGAAACCAGACCTTTCTGCAAAATCAAGGACAGATGAAAAGCCACTGTAGTACTTGTGTCTACCTTGGATGGGGAGGGACACACTGCACATTTACACTGCATAACTACTCCTTGCCTTGCTTGGACACATCCAGAGTCACTACATGGTGGAGTGGGGTGCAACAAGTATGTCACAATTTGAAATGTCTCTGGCTGACTGATGGCTCTGACACATTTGTCATACCTCTCAACCTCAGAGCAAGAAATCTGAACAAAGCCATACACAGAAGTGGGACAAATGCCCAAAAATAAGGACAATTTTTAAATATTGCTCTAATAAACTTAGAAAGATAATAGAATAGGTCTTGCATTAGTATGACTTTTCTGAAGGGTATAAAATCTGAAACTCAAATGTCTGTCATTATTTTCTAACTTCAGTCTTTAGTGATTTGTCACTAATTTGCCAAAAAACACAATTTTATGAAAAATGGACCAAATGTGATGCAAAAATATAAAATAGCCACACAATACAGCTGGGAACCTGTCAAAGAAGGGACACTTTAATATTAGTACTGCTAACTTGAGCAGCTGACAAAATAAAATAATCTACATGCATTTCAAGTAATCTATAACTTTGATTATTACAGTTATTTCTTAATTGTAAACCCTCCATGTTTTCTTCCAAAATTGCTATTTTGCGGAAGGATTATTAGGGGGGAAGAGCAACATTTTGAGCCAAAATCGGGGACAGTTGAGAGGTTGGCTATGCCTAATTCTATAAAGCAATTTTATTTGCATGTACCTCTCAACCTGTTAATACAGTAAATCTGAACAAGGCCAAATATATTGGGGGAACATATAAACAGTACTAAAAATTGCTCTTGTATAAATTGAGACAGTTGATAGAATAACAGTTCTTACTTTCGCATGCATTTTTCTGAAGGTTATGAAGTCTGAAACTCAGTGTATCATTATTTAGTGACTTAATTTCTAAATGATTTGCCAGAAAACTACAAATTTTATGAAGAACAAACCAAAAATAAGAAGCAAAAATCTATTCATTCTTTGAAAATCTGGACAGTTGGGAGGTATAGTTCAGCTGGGCCTGTCTGAGTTTGTTGCCCTTCCTCCCTGACAAAATCATGGTTGAATGGAGCCTCTGCAGCCATTCCAATGAACCATTACTTGGCTATTTCACTCCTTTTACCATAAACACTAATGTGCATACTGCTTTACTTCTATGATGAGTTGGACTTCATTTGAAAGTTTTATTTTGTATTTTACAGCACAAACACTAAGTCAACTACTAAACAAAGCAATGCAGTCTCACAATGAAAACTTAGCATTAAAACTTCTCTGCCCTTGAAACTCACATTCATTGAAACAGTATTGAAACCCACATTCAAAGAAAATACATTTTGCCAGTGGCAGATAAAAGATTAATTTTGGGCTGTTTTCAAATCATAGGCCCCTTGCATATGAAACATACATGTGCTCTTTGATACACCTTCCTCATTGTACTAAATTATATTCCTTGTACAATATATTACAGTTGTTAGAGGGCGTTTTAAATTTGTTTTGAACATTTTTCCAGTAAGCAATGAAACAAAATGCATGCACCCATAATGACAAAACTGCCCAGTTCAGAACATTTATCATAAAAGTCTACTCAGACTTTCACAGTCCACCATTATCAGTAAATATGCACAATTCTAAAGTCCACCACTATCAGTAAATATGCACAATTCTACAGTCCACCATTATCAGTAAATATGCACCATCTCTGAAGAAGTAAAAGTCATCTAAATAATTCCACATTAAAGAAATCTGTAACTAATGAAGAGGTTGCTGCTAGCAAACACCTTTATATTTCATGGTTTCATCAAAAAATAAAGTGTCTGTTGCCCCTCAGGAATAAACTGCCTATATTACATTAAAAAAATGATAAGCTAGTAATATTGCAAGAGGAAATGGATGGCAAACTGATAACTGACTCATAGTTAGTATCTTCACCAAGGAGAACATTCTCAGTATGGCAGCATCCACCCCTTGTGGGAGTAGAACCCACAGCCTTCTCAGTATGGCAGCATCCACCCCTTGTGGGAGTAGAACCCACAGCCTTCTGCATCAAAGGCAAGTACACAACCTGTTGTGCTATTAACAAGGCAAACCGAAATCACTTAAGCAACACTAAACTTCTGTTCCCCTGCAGCTCTCAGCTCCTTGTAAAATCTACTCAATACTCAACTTTGTAGCACAAGAAAACTGGAAAAAGCCAAAATGTATTAGGGGGGTCAAAAGCCCAAAAACCAGGGACACAAACATTGCTTGTATAATCTTAGAAAGTTGCTAGAACGATACATTTTACTGCCAAGCTCCCTGTGCAAAACAGTCAGAGCAACATATCACTACGCCAGATCAGCTGTTTTGTAAAAGAGGAAGACTGAAACTTAAATGGCTATCATTTAGTGAATTCAGTTCTCACCATAGCTTTCAACCTCTTAGTACAAAACACCTGGACAAACCCAGTAATGAGGGAATACAGCCCTCAAACATTCAGTGAATTCAGTTCTTGCCATAGCTGTCAACCTTAGCACAAAAAACCTGGACGAAGCCAATAATGGGGGAATACAGTCCCAAAAATAGTGACAAATTTCAAATATTCATCTTATAAACTTAGAAAATTGCTAGAATAAAAGGTTGTGTTACGGTTGTGTTACTTTGTATTTTCTGAAGAACATGAAGTCTGAAATTCAAATGCCTTTCAATTTTACTGCTGACAGAATAAAAACAATTTTCAGCAGAGACCCAGGGAGAAATACTGCAAATACGTCTTTGTAAAATGACAGGGCACCAGAGCAAATCCACACAAACACAGGGAGGAGATGCAGACTCCACACAGAAGGCACCCCAGCCAAGAATCAAACCAGAAAACCTATAGCTGTGAAGCAACAATACTACCACTGCACCATCAAATATGCAAGGACTTCAACATTCAGAAACCTGAAGTCTGAAATTCAAATGCCTGTCAATTTTATTTAACATTTGTTAATCAGGACAGTCTGACTTGGAACAAAAAAAAAATTTCAGCAGAGGCCCAGGAAGAAATAATGCAGACATGTCTTTGTAACATGGGAGGACACAAAAGCAAACCCACACAAACACAGGGAGAAGATAAAGACCCCACAAAGAAGGCACCTCAGCCAAGAAGCAAACCTGAGAACCTGCAGCTGTGAGGCAACAATGCTACCACTGCACCATCAAATATCAAGCACTGCAACATTTACAAACCACAGATATTATGAGGAACAGATCAGATTAAATATGAGGCAAAAATCTGCAGTTTTTTTTTTTTTTACAAATGGTGGTGGGTAGGGAATTCAGGTCTTTAACACCTGCATACACGGTGCAGGGTTCAAGCCTGAGGTATTCCCTACCACACACACACACACACACACACACACCCCTGTAGTAGCAAACCACAAAAACTAAATATACTGCACTGGGTGCCAAACAGTCGTCATGAGAGTCCAATCAAGACAAAATGAAGTGTAGAAGAATAAAAATATTTCAATGCATTGGCTGCATGACAGCTTAATATCTAGATGGAAACAAAAAAGGTTGTGAGGCATGAAAAAATAAATTACTTTTTTTTAAATACATTAATGGAACGCCAGTCAAAATCAAGTATAAGAAAAACAAGCAGCACTCAACTCAAACCACTTCTTGCACTGCAGTTCTAATTATAATTTATATTCAGCTTTACTAAAGTAACAAGTAACAAGTAACATGCTGAAAGTAGAAATCTCTGATGCCCCCACTTGTAAAAATGTTCCTTATCCAAAAAAAGACCTGCTGCCTGACATCTACTTGTTTCATGGGGAAAACATGATCAAAGTAAAAAATGAAAAGCAAACAAGAAAGAAGCTCAAGATACATTGCTTAAAAGGATTACTGTACAGGTTATGGACCACATGATTGGCATTCAGTTTACAGGTAAAGCCTGCAGAGATGACTGGAAGTCTCCAAGTGTAATGAGACTCTTAAAATAATGTAATTCTGTCCGTTATTACAAATACTGGCATATGCATTTCAATACCCAAGGCTTATACATTATCTAGTTAAGTATTCTCTACATGGCAACAGAAAGGCTTTAAATGTTGGCAATTCTTTAACAGTATGCTTATTAAAGCTTACTTGCATCTTGCAATCTCAGCCAAGCATACCTGATGGTCATTAAAGTATCGCTACTTAAACACAGAGCAACAGGCACTTTGAGTAATAAGCATAAATCAACAGTACAAAAAATATGACAGAAACCAGACCATTCTGTAAAAATCAAGGACAGATGAAAAGCCACTCTAGTACTTGTGTCTACCTTGGATGGGTGGGATTCTCTGCACATTTACACTGCATAACTACTCGACACATCCAGAGTCACTACATGGGGGAGTGGGGTGTAACAAGTATGTCACAGTTTGAAATGTCTCTGGCTGACTTGTGATGGCCCTGACACATTTGTCATACCTCTCAACCTCAGAGCAAGAAATCTGGACAAAGCCATACAAAGAAATGGGACAAAGGCCCAAAAATAAGGACGATTTTTAAAAATATTGCTCTTATAAACTTAGAAAGCTAATAGAGGTCTTGCATTAGTATGAATTTTCTGAATGGTATGAAATCTGAAACTCAAATGTCTGTCATTATTTTCTAACTTCAGTCTTTAATTATTTGTCACTAATTTGCCAAAAAAACACAATTTTATGAAAAATGGACCAACAATGTGATGTAAAAATATAAAATAGCAACACAATACAGCTGGGAACCTGTCAAAGAAGGGACACTTTAATATTAGTACTGCTAACTTGAGCAACTGACAAAATAAAAGAATCTACATGCATTTCTGAAAATAAAAGTAACCTGATTATTACAGTCATTTCTTAATTATAAACCCTCCATGTTTTCTTCCAAAATTGCTATTTTGTGGAGGGATCATTAGGGGAAGAGCAACATTTTGAGTCAAAATCAGGGACAGTTCAGAGGTTTGGCTATGCCGAATTCTATAAAGCAATTTATTTGCATGTACCTCTCAACCTGTTAATGCAATAAATCTGGACAAGGCCAAATATATTGGGGGAACATATAAACAGTACTAAAAAATGCTCTTCTATAAACTGGGACAGTTGATAGAACAGATCTTACTTTAGCATACATTTTTCTGAAGGTTATGAAGTCTGAAACTAGTGTGTCATTATTTAGTGACTTAATTCCTAAATGATTTGCCAGAAAACCACAAATTTTATGAGGAACAAACCAAAAATAAAAAGCAAAAAATCTATTCATTCTTTGAAAATCTGGACAGTTGGGAGGTATAGTTCAGCTGGGGCTGTCTAAGTTTGCCCCCCTTCCCCCTCACAAAACCATGGTCGAATGGAGCCTCCCTGCAGCCATTCCAATGATCCATTACTTTGCTATTTCACTCCATTTACCATCAACACTAATGTGCATACTGATTTACTTCTGTGATGATTTGAACTTCATTTGAAAGTTTTATTTTGCATTTTACAGCACAAACACTAAGACATCTGCTAAACAAACTTGTCATTAAACCTTCTCTGCCCTTGAAACTCACATTCATTGAAACAACATTAAAACCCACATTCAAAGAAAATACATTTTACCCGTGGCAGATAAAAATTAATTCTGGGCTGTTTTCAAATCATAGGCCCCTTGCATATGAAACATAGATGTGCTCTTTGATACACCTTCCTATTGCTTTGAACATTTTTCTAGTAAACAATGAAACAAAGCTGTCCAATTCAGAACATTTCCATCATAAAAGTCTACTCAAACTTCTACAGTCCACTATTATCAGTAAATATGCACAATTCTACAGTCCACCATTATCAGTAAATATGCACAATCTCTGAAGTAGTAAAAAAGTAATCTAAATAATTCCACGTTAAATAAATCTGTAATGAAGAGGTTGGTGCTAGCAATCACCTTTATATTTCATGGTTTCATCGAAAAATAAAGTGTCTGATGCCCCTGAGGAATAAATTGCCTAAATTACATTAAAAATAAGCTAGTAATATTGCAATAGGAAATGGATGGCAAACTGATAACAGGCTCATAGTTAGTATCTTAATTTTCAGTACGGCAGCATTCACCCCTTATGGGAGTAGAACCAACAACCTTCTGCATCAAAAGCAAGTACACAACCTTTTGTGCTATTAGCAATGTGAGCTGACTTAGCATAATCAGCACTAAACTTCTCTTCCCCTGCAGCTCTCAGCTCCTTGTAAAATCTGCTCAATACTCAACTGCATCTCGACTTCGCAGCACAAGAAGTCCGGAAAAAGCCAAATTTATTGGGGTGGGTCAAAAGGGCAAAAAACAGGGACACATTAAACATTGCTTGTATAATCCTGGAAAGCTGCTAGAATAAAATGCTGTGTTACCACCATACATTTTACTGCCAAGGTCCCTGTGCAAAAGAGTCAGAACAACATACCACTATGCCAAATCACCTGCTTTGTAAAAGAAAAATGCTGTGTTACCACCGTACATTTTACTGCCAAGGTCCCTGTGCAAAACAGTCAAGAGCAACATACCACTACGCCAAATTAGCTGCTTTGTGAAAGAGAGGAAGACTGAAACTTAAATGGCTATCATTTAATGAATTCAGTTCTCACCATAGCTGTCAACCTCTTAGCACAAAACACCTGGACAAACCCAGTAATGAGGGAATACAGCCCTCAAACATATTCAGTGAATTCAGTTCTTGCCATAGCTGTCAATCTTACCACAAAAAACCTGGACAAAGCCACTAACAGGGTATTACAGTCCCAAAAATAAGGACAAATTTCAAATAGCCATCTTATAAACTTAAAAAATTGCTATAATAAAAGGTTACGTTACTATATATTTATTGCTAGAATAAAACATTGTTTTACTATGTATTTTCTGAAGAATATGAAGTCTGAAATTCAAATGCCTGTCAATTTTACTTCTGACGGAACAAAAACAATTTTCAGCAGAGGCCCAGGGAGAAATACTGTAGACACATGTCTTTGTAAAATGGCAGGACACCAGAGCAAATCCACACAAACACAGGGATAAGATGCAGACTCCACACAGAAGTCACCCCAGCCAAGAATCAAACCAGAAAACCTATAGCTGTGAGACAACAATACTGCCACTGCACCATCAAATATGTAAGGAGCTAAACATTCAGAAACCTGAAGTCTGAAATTCAAATGCCTGTCAATTTTATTTAACATTTGTTAATCAGGACAGTCTGACTTGGAACAAAAAAAAAAGATTCTCAGCAGAGGCCCAGGAAGAAATAATGCAGACATGTCTTTGTAACATGGGAGGACACAAAAGCAAACCCACACAAACACAGGGAGAAGATACAGACCCCCCCCCACAAAGAAGGCACCCCAGCCAAGAAGCAAACCTGAGAACCTGCAGCTGTGAGGCAACAGTGCTACCACTGCACCATCAAATATCAAGCATTGCAACATTTATAAACCACAGATATTATGAGGAACAGATCAGATCAAATATGAGGCATAAATCTACAATTTTTTTACAAATGGTGGTGGGTAGGGAATTCAGGTCTTTAACACCTGCATACAAGGTACAGGGTTCAAGCCTGAGGTATTCCCTACCACACCACCATGAGCCTAACCACCAGTATATTGCACCAGGGGCATTTACACACACACACACACACACACACACACGTGTCCCTGTACACTTACCTGGCCTGTAGTAAATCCCTGTCCACAAAACCACCATTAGATCCACACACACAGTCCCTGTAGTAAATCTAGATCCAGGTCACAATACCCCCGACGAGTGCAGCTGAAAAACCTGCACAAATCCTGACCTTGCCCATCGCGAGATCTTCCCCTGCAGCAATCCAATCCAGACCCGAGATCCTTCTCCTGACTGCCGACCTTCCAATCCAGACCTGAGATCCTTCTCCTGACTGCCGACCTTCCAATCCAGACCCGAGATCCTTCTCCTGACTGCTGACCTTGCAGTCCGACCCCAGCGAGTTCCCAGGCAGTTTAAAACTGCATAGACTTGTGGGAGCGCTCCTGTTCACGTGTCTCAATCAGGACTGCTGCTGAGACAATCTGCGCATGCTCCATGCTCCAGACTGTCTCAGCAGCAGTCTAGTGTGCATGCGTGAAATTTTAAAATATTTTTTTTTTCTTATTTTTTTCTTTTTGTTTTATTTTGTTAGTTTGAAGTTGAGGGGGCTGCAGTCCAGCAGTCCAATAGCACGGGCCGCCCCTGGTCCAGGCATTTCATAGCATGTTTTGCCATTGGATTGGTGTGGATTCCTTGTATGATGCCCATAGCTGAAACCTCATTTTATTATTCACCTGATAGAGCAAGTTACAGAATACTGGGATTTGTAATCAGCTTGTCTTATGTGGTTCCTGTTTAGCAACTGTTGTTTAACAACTCCTTTGGAGTTTTATATTAGGAGCTGTTTAATTCTGTTTTTAGAATCTTTACAAACCATCAACAGCCATAAAAAATAAACTAGGAGTGGGCTATAATAAATCGTAAAATTTCCAACAAATAACCCTCCCATACAAAACCCACCACTGCAAAGCTATAAAAATCCTTAACTGGCTAGAACTTATAGACTTCCTCTATTACTCTCCATTTACCACAGCCCATAAACTAATACACTGCCTAGAAAATTACTCAGCTCTAAAAGGACTACTACAACACCATACCACTAATCAAGTCCTATGGTCCAACAAGAAAGCTCTACTATCCAGACAACAGAGCAAGTGATTCATTACAATCTAACCAGGTTACAAGAACTTGGAACCAAATCTCCCTTGAAATAAGACAGAGAGAAAATAAATAGCTTTAAGGTGTCACTGAAGAAACACCTGATAAACAACTGATTGTGCTGTTGCACTGCTCCAGGGTGAATCCCCAGAACTTAGCCACACTCTTCCATCTAATTACAGTCTATTAACTCTCTGTTTCTTTAACTTATACCCATCTTCTTTCTTTTACACTAATATAATTACACTATACTAACACCCACAATGGGTCTCTGCTACTTTCTTTCATGCTTTTGCAGATTTTCGACTCCAGCCCACAACCCACTTCTCCTCCCTATAAAACATTTTCTTCCGAGTAACCATTGCTGCATCGTTTACCTTCTATCTATCCCACCCTCTACATACATAGCATCCTACTAGAATTCTTTCTTTAAATACATCCTCCAGTACAATCCTTTACACTTGCTGTGTTATCCACCTTATACAAATTGTAATTAAAGCATCTCATTACATGAGTTAGCAACTTCTAAATGTCAACCCTTTCTGTAATCAGCTACCTTATGTTTCAATAACTCAAGTGTGTATGGAAGGTATTCTGCATTATCCTATGCGATGTGACATTATATAACTCATTGTATTGTCTATATTATGAGCTTTTTCTGTCATGTAATGTTTTTGTTCTTATCTGTGGAACTTTTTTCCCCAGGTCTCCACTGAAAATGGCAAAAACCTTGGTTGGAAATTCCTGTTAAACAAAGAGAAAAAAAAAACCATAACTAGAGAGATAGATAGGGATATCGATATCGATATAGAAAAACAGTTTGATTTTATAGTTATGTGTTTAGCAGATGAGCTTTTGAAATGCATATTTGCAAAAGAGAGCATAGCTGTGACTGAATAGATGGGGCTGATATAGTATTTGCATTTGTGCATGACGTTAGCAGGTAAGTTAGTGTAGATATATAATTTAGGTTGGCATATATTAGAAAACAACACCAAAGTACTATACTGGATATTTTCAATGCATGATTTTGTTTTTCTATTTTTTTCTTGGTTTTATGATGGTGTGATATTTTCAGGATGAAGAGTCTGTTAAATGTAAAAAAAAAAAATAGAAGTTTTTAAATTGGTAATACTCATAATGATGTTTCTTTCCTGCAATTAATTATGCAACTAATTATGTATTAACTATGTGGTGCAGGTGGGAAATTGTGTTTTTACTGGATAGCTATACTGGATGCTGGGTTTGAGATTGGGTTGATTCTAAAGTGAGCATGTCCTTGAATATACAAATGTGTATGGGGGGGCACTTCAAAAAATGAATACAGTGCATAACAATTTGGAGAACATGCCATAAACAGAACACCTTTCTCCACGTCATGTACTGAATGAGCTTTCTTTAAAGTTGCTCCTGTATTCTGGAACTCATTTCTTCCAGAAAAGAAATTTATTCTGTACCTTATTTAGTTCCAAGTTGCACTCCAAAACTACCTTACAGAAAGTGCAGTCTGCAAATGCTTCCGAACCTTCTCTGTAACGTTTCTTTCACTGTTAATCTTAAATCACCCATCCAGATTTCGTTTTGCAATCACTTGTTCTTTATTTTCTTTATTGCCTTATGTTACCACGAGTGTCATCTCAACTGCTGATCTTAACAGAATACAAAACTACAGTGTTTTAGCACAAGATGTCTAGAACCATCTACAGCAAACTATATGCTGTGTAAACTGTCACATTATTTATTTTGTTCCAGGATACATTCTTACTTGTTTTTATTTACTAGTTTTGGTGAAAAGGTTAGTCCCACTATGCATGGTACATTTTCATGGAGACCTATGAACATTTCTATTAGCAAGTTATAATGGAGTTTAAGAAAATTCTAGGAAAAATAATCAGCTTTTAGCAGAGAATATTACTTAGGGACTTTGGGCTTTGGGGACACACATAGACAGTAATCTAGCCTTTGACCATCACGTGTCTACAGTGGTGAGGAAATCATTCTATGTTGCGCAATCTATAAACAGAGGTATGGCATCTAGGTCCAAGGAAGTCATTGTTCCACTGTATTCGGCATTCATCAAACCTGTCATTGAGTACAATGTCCCCTTTGGTATGTACCTAACCAGACATACCCAACAAATGGAACTTCCACAAAGAATACAGGGCATAAGTAAAATGTCCTATGCAAACCGCCTCAAGGCCCTCTCCCTGTATTCTGTCTCCTACAGGCTGTTGAGGGGAGATATATGCATGGCATGCAGAGCATTGTCAGACCCCACTCTGATGGACCTCCTGCATATCAGCAAAATAAACAGCACCAGAATTACCCATTCTAAAGACTTAAACCTTGCCCATGATATAAATAGGACCTGCTGGATTGACAGGTATGTATCCTATAGAATACCCTGTCTCTGAAACAGGCTCACCATCCATTTGTAGCAGAGTTCCTCTCTAACCCAATTCAATTGTAACTTGGACAATTGAATGAGGCACAGAAAATTCATCCCTGGCTTGTCACCAATATCTCTAATGGACACAGGCAACCTGTAAATAGTTCATCTCCCAGGCCCCTACTTGTAAATGCTTCATCTCCCAAATCCCTGCTTACACTTTTCAAGAGTACCAAAACTTGTCAGAGATTTAGGATGCATTGCTAGGCTTAAAAAGACCCTTGTGGTCGTTAGCCTAGTAAACATCTATGAACCTATGAACCTATGACCTGAAGTGGTAGTCATAGTGACTAGAAATAATTTGGTCATGACACATGCAAAATTCGCATACATTTTTAGTAAGTGCCATGGGACCATTTACTCCACCTCAGCCATACAGTTGTAGATTTAGGTTCTTGCAAAAGGGCACATACACCCCTCTTTTCTAATGTGAACCATTACCTGAAAGAGAAAAAAAAAGCTTTAGCAACACAGTAAATCAGATGGTAGACTGATATGATTTACTGAATTAGAAAAACAGCAAAGCACTCAGGATTTTAGTTGTTAAATAATGACATATTTCAGTTTCAGACTTCATATCCTTCAGAAAATGAAAACTTTATTCTAGCAACTTTCTAATTTAATACATCAATATATAAAATTTGCCCCACCCTCTTTCTTTTTGGCTTTCTTCAGAATTCTTGAGCATAGAGGTTGAGAGGTATGACTTTCAAAAAATTAGCAGCAGCTTTAAGAAGGTGTGTGTGTGCATGTAAAATCTGTAATTGGAACTGAAGAAAGTTGTGTTCTAGTATTCCAAGGTATTGTGTTTTGTGCATTGTTGCATAGAATTGCTACTGCTATACTCTGCATTCCATCTACTACTTCTAGGACCTGCCTCATAGATTGGTGGCTTAGCTCAGAATAGAACTGAAAAGTGATGGTGGAATTACATTTAGGACTACATGATAACACTCCTTAGCAGGTAGAGAATTTTACCAAGTAAACAAAGTTTGAGTCCACCATCACTCTCCACTTCCATTTTGTATGATTGCTACAACAAAACCTGCTACAACAAAATCGCCAAATTCGCCACAGGGGCATCCTACCGTAGTCACCACTGTCTCTCACTTGCTGAACTGGGCTGGCTTGAACTCCCTCACCTCCTTCAGTGGTATCAACTCTCACTCGCCCACAAACTAGTAAACCATTCACTATATGTCCCATCCCTCCAGAATCTACTCCAACCCTATCGCACCACCAGACCACTAAGATCCAGCAACAAAAATCACTTGCAGATCACTAAAGCCAATAACTCTGCTGGTGAAGCACTATTCTCTTGCGCCATAGCCAAATTATGGAACTCACTCCCACCCACAATTACCTCCGTACCATCATGCACCAACTTCAAAACATTATTAAAAGCGCACCTAAAAACATGCTGGCTATGCCCTTGCAACTCCCACTCTAATATCATCCACCCCATCCAACTACTACCTTTCTTTCACCTCCACTAACTACCTTGATGATAGCAAGCTCAGATGCTCATAAGCCTAGTACTTATTATACAGCAGGAACTTCTCATTGTTACATTTGTTAATGCCTGTTATGTACTTCACAGATAAAGATTCTAGTTGTCTACTGATGTACTATGTTCTTCATCTGTAAATATGTTGTAAGTAATTTATATGTTAAATTGTTAATCGCTATGTAATCCAATGTAACTACTGTCTGTTTATTTTACTGTGGAGCTTTTCTCCCCGGGTCTCCACTGAAAATGGACCCACGTCCAGTCGGACACTCCCGGTCAACAAATTTAAATAAATAAATAAAATAAATGATTCTGAAAAAAATATCAGTTAGTGAGATCAGTATTTCCACATTGTTCATGAATAGAGGGCTGTAGCCTAGAGAGTTTTAAGAGTGTGTGTGTGTGTGTGTGTGTGTGTGTGTGTGTGTGTGTGTGTGTGTGTGTGTGTGTGTGCGTGTGTGTGTGTGTGTGTGTGTGTGCGTGCGTGTGTGCGTCTGTCACACAACACTAAAAGTGACCGCACTGCTGATTTCAGTGTTATTGGCAAAAAATGCATGTCATGACTTTTAGCTTGTCATCAGTTGCTAGTTGTAGAATTGCGAATATGTAACTTATGCAAGACAACAATCCTGTGTAATCAACAAGACAAGGGCGATACATACCATAAGCAGAACTACAGTGAAAGTTATATGAAACTAAATTTTCTGCATCTGAACGGGGATAGTCTACAGTTTTTAAGTATTACTTCCACTCTCCTCATTGGTCCGCTGTGAAGGAAATTGAATGGAGATATAAGAGATTCTTACTGTAAGTGGAAGAGTGGGTTGCAGTGGATTTAAGAGTAACAAGATGATCATAGTTTTTCACTTTCCATCATATGCATCCGCATTGCACACAATAAGTGGCTGTCTTTGCTGGTGTGACAGGAACAAGATGTGTGTGAAAGTAATGGATAATTGTCATAGTGAGTTGTGTTGCCACCTCACAGTGCATAGCTGAGGCTGAGTTCGACTGTGGATATTTCTGTGTGGAGTCTGTTTGTCCTTTGTGCATCTGTTTGGATTTACCTATATGCCCTTGCTTTCTCCAACACTCCAACAACATGAAACAGGTGAATTGGTAGTCCTTCAATTTGCCTGTACGTAAGCCTGCAGCATGTGAATTTGTCTTTGTGTGTGAATGTGCGTGTGTTTGAATTCGTATGCATCAGGTCAATACCCTCCTTCCAGTCCTTTAAAACCATTCTGAAAAACTTCCTAGCCAAACTCTGGCTTGGTTCTTTCTCAACTCCCAGGAAAAACTATATCCCTAAACAGGCACAAGTACTTATTAATACCTTTCTCTCCCTTCTTCACTCACTTCCTTACTTCAGTCAGTTTCTCTTCCATAACTTTCTTTCTAAATATGCCATAACCCTGTTTTTCTCTCACTTCTTATTGTAATTCCTGTTTGTATTATGCTAACTTACTTTTAATTTCTCTATAAACTTACTAAAATTTCTCTAGATATTAAATCATTGCCATATAAGTTGTATCTATTCTTAACCAATGATTTTACATTGTCAGATTTGGTATAATTAATTAAACTGTAAATGTTTTTGTATGATTTTGAAGACTAAAATTATTGTTCTTAAAATAATTGTGTAATACTGTCCTTGGATATCCACTGAAAATGGGCATGTACTATGTCGGACTTTCTCAGTAATCAAATGCCAATAAATAAATAAAAATAAATAAATAAATGAATGTGTGCATCTTGTGATAGATCTGGCATATCAGGGCCAGTGTCAACATGTGTGTGGATATGTGTAAAAGGTAATATCACCAAGTTTTATCTGTGGATATACACAGTATTAGCAGGCATGCACAGATAACTCCGTGTGTGTGGATACGTGTAAAAGGTAATATCACCAAGTTTTATCTGTGGCTATAGACAGTATTAGCAGGCACGCACAGATAACTCCATGTGTGTGGATATGTGTAAAAGGTATAAAAGGTAATATCACCAAGTTTCGTCTGTGGATATACACAGTATTAGCAGGCATGCACAGATAATTCCATGTGTGTGGATATGTGTAAAAGGTGTTATCACCAAGTTTCATCTGTGGATATATACAATATCAGCAGGCACGCACAGATAACTCCATGTGTGGATATGTGTAAAAGGTAATATCACCAAGTTTTATCTGTGGATATACACAGTATTAGCAGGCATGCACAGATAACTCCATGTGTGTGGATATGTGTAAAAGGTATAAAAGGTAATATCACCAAGTTTTATCTGTGGATATACACAGTATTAGCAGGCATGCACAGATAACTCCATGTGTGTGGATATGTGTAAAAGGTAATATCACCAAATTTTATCTGTGGATATACACAGTATTAGCAGGCACACACAGATAACTCAATGTGTGTGGATATGTATAAAAGGTAACATTACCAAGTTTTATCTGTGGATATACACAGTATTAGCAGGCATGCACAAATAACTCCATGTGTGTGGATATGTGTAAAAGGTAATATCACCAAGTTTTATCTGTGGATATACACAGTATTAGCAGGCACGCACAGATAACTCCATATGTGTGGATATGTGTAAAAAGTATAAAAGATAATATCACCAAGTTTCATCTGTGGATATACACAGTATTAGCAGGCATGCACAGATAACTCCATGTGTGTGGATATGTGTAAAAGGTATAAAAGGTAATATCCTCAAGTTTCATCTGTGGATATACACAGTATTAGCAGGCATGCACAGATAACTCCATGTGTGTGGATATGTGTAAAAGGTGTTATCACCAAGTTTCATCTGTGGCTATAGACAGTATTAGCAGGCATGCACAGATAACTCCATGTGTGTGGATATGTGTAAAAGGTGTTATCACCAAGTTTCATCTGTGGCTATAGACAGTATTAGCAGGCATGCACAGATAACTCCATGTGTGTGGATATGTATAAAAGGTAATATCACCAAGTTTCATCTGTGGATATACACAGTATTAGCAGGCACACACAGATAACTCCATGTGTGTGGATATGTGTAAAAGGTAATATCACCAAGTTTTATCTGTGGATATACACAGTATTAGCAGGCACGCACAGATAACTCCATGTGTGTGGATATGTGTAAAAAGTATAAAAGGTAATATCACCAAGTTTCATCTGTGGATATACACAGTATTAGCAGGCATGCACAGATAACTCCATGTGTGTGGATATGTGTAAAAGGTAATATCACCAAGTTTTATCTGTGGATATACACAGTATTAGCAGGCACGCACAGAGAACTCCATGTGTGTGGATATGTATAAAAGGTAATATTACCAAGTTTTATCTGTAGATATACACAGTATTAGCAGGCATGCACAGATAACTCCATGTGTGTGGATATGTATAAAAGGTAATATCACCAAGTTTTATCTGGGGATATACACAGTATTAGCAGGCACGCACAGATAACTCTCCTGGGTAGCAGTAAAAAATGCAGTTAGCAGGTCATTATTTTTTCAAAAATAAGGATTAAAATGTTTCACAGAACAGCCACACCCTCAGGACCCTGGCATCCCTCCAGGCTGTATAAGTTGATTTTAACACAGTTTAGTAGTGACCTCTGTCGAGAACCTTACCTAGTCTAAAACTGGTCCTACTCAGCGGTGTGCACAAAAGGTCACATTAGCTGTTTGGGTGGCTGGAGACTGTATGATCATTATTTACTTAACCTTCATAACTAACCTCAAAAATATTCTCAGACAGTCACTGTAGCTTGTCTAAGAGCAATTCACTGTTTAGGAGCAGCATGTTAGAATATAGTACTGTAATCATTATTTTTCACATTCCTTACAATGAAATATCAGGCGCATATAAAGATGGTTATCTTTTGGAGGTAGGGTTGAGGAAGAATGCTCAATATGTTTGACAGTAGTCATTTGAAATATCTGGCTGTGGCCAGAGGGATACATCTATAGGCATATAATACCTTTAAGGACAAAGTCCTCATTCATGCTCTTAGTGGTTTCAGAGTTTACTTTGAATCAAGTAATGAAGCTTCCAATGTTCTATCCAGTACCAAAAAAAGAGGGAGAACATATTCTGCTTATTCTGTGCATGTATAGGCAGCTCAGGTAATATAGTGAGAGAACTCAGTGTTTCAGAAAGTACATCAAGGGGCAAAAAGGGACAACCTGTGTCTAATCAGAAAATTTCAAAGTCTGAGCCCTGAGCTACTGTTTTTTTGTTATTCCCACCATGGCAAATCCATTCCAGGAAATATCAAAGCACATTCTACTACAGCCTTGTCTTCCTCAATGGCATACTGGAAAGGGGTGGGCTCTAGAAGCACTATATGCATGGTCCTATGTGCATACATTTGCAAAGCATTACAAACTTGATTCATTTTCTAGGCCCAGGTCTAACTTTGCTATGACCATTCTCCAGGGGCTCCTGGATATATGTCTGTCCTCCTCCCAGGATGGATAAGCTTTGGCATTTATGTATATTGTAAGGGCTACTACAGCAATAGGAATGATGAAGATAGTACAGTTGTGTAAGTTGCACTAACACATACTTTTATTATATAGCCTCATATCATATTATTACATTTGCTAATGCATAGTGGTTACAAAACTACACAGGGAGAAGCCTTAAGACAGTTATCTGAATGCTTAACTACAAGTGATTATGTACATAAGTGACCCAATATTTTAGTCACATTACCATATTAATGGTAGATATTACTGCAATAAAACCAGTTCAAAGGGGAAAATGCAGTAGCTGACAAATAGCTAGGATTCAGTGAGTTGGTACATGGTTAATTCAAGAGACCCAACCAGATTGACTTGTAGGAGTTATGAAAGTGCGTTACTATGTCAGTGTGTAGTAAATTATAAGTTAAGTAGTAGTTTTGGTAAAAGCAATTTAGGTATGCGGAAAAATATGATAAAGTGATAAAATGGCAAAAAAAAAAGAATGTAGGGATTATAAGAACAAAAAAATGGATTGGGCAAATAAATATGGCCTCCCACTGGACCCTCAGCATGGTTTCAAATGAGGTCACAAAACCCTCATTGCTATATACAGTGTCACTGCTAAAATATACCTAGCTAAGGACCCTCTTCCTAATACACTCAGTAAAGTATGATTGAGTTACCTGCTAAATGGTTCAAAAGCTAGCTAGGAATGACATTAAAAATTCAGCCTGACAGTTTTAAGACAGATATTGGAGTTTATTTCAAAGGTTTCTTCAAATATGTGTCTTAGGCCCTATCTATTCTACTTACACCTTAATGACATTATGCCTGCCATTGACCCCTTTTACAATTACACTATATGCAGGTGACATTATTTTACACAGATCAACAAGCACTCTCAACAAATCAAATTGAGAAACTCCAGCAAATCTGACCTAAACAAGCTTTGTTTGCCATAAAATGTATCACCTTGCATTTAATACAAATAAAACTGCACTTATGATTTTTGGCACATCTCTAAAAGCTTTCCAGAAGCAAACCATTCGCCCATTCCTGGCTTTGACAAAACTCATTTCTCACTAGTAGTCCAGCAATGCAAATATTTAGGGCTGACAACAAGCCTCAGCTAACATTTTAAAAAGCATATAAAAAACATTATAAACAAAGTTAATTCACAGCTAAAAGTATGCAATATAAGTTCCAGTCAAGCTACCACCCTATTGGTCTGCCTTCCAAAACCCCTGTAGTGGTCTACTTTCCTGAATGCGCACCACCGCCCCCTTCTGCAAATTGCTGGATCTGCCACTGCATACCATCCCAATGTGATGAGATTCCAGTTTAACATCTTATCCAAAGGAGTAGATCAGTCTCCTTATCCTTTATTACAATGTCAGTGATGGAACATAAATCCAGACATCTGATGCCAGGATAGAATCAACACCCTTCTGATTTTCTCTGCATCAGGGGTAAGTGTGGAAATCGTTGAGTCACTGTTTATCATGTTCTCTGTACACTGGCTTGGTTGTACTGAGTTGTTTCTGTTTATCCTAATATTTTAATTTTAATATGAATATTTGTTCTGTACATTTTTGTTTGCCTTCTGCCCCAAGTTATGTCTGAAAATGGTTAACTAAACCAATTTATTTTCCCAAATAAATAAATTTAGTAAGCATTAAGTGTTATATTGTGCAGCTGTGAAACTACACTCCAATTAAGTCATCTCATAGTTTTCCATTTTTCAGATCGGCCCAAAATAACCAAAGTATGATCAGTATCTCAGGGCTGATTTCAAGTACATATGATCCACCTCCGTGTGTTATAGCCAAGATATATGCAGCATAAAACATCTATTTCAGCAAATCCTTCTCAAAAGCTGGATAGTAAAGATAAAAATCCTTTGAATCACAAAGACATGAAGTTCATATAAAAGCGCATCCAAAGTATCTTCAAATGTAGCATTTTCATATCGATTCAGGAGAAATTATAAATCCCAAGATCCACTGCCATCACCAGTGATGTTACTGCAGCATCAGCCTTCAGTTCTCATGATTCATCTAGGTGCTAAATCCTCCCAGTTATTTATCAATTCTCTTTGATCTGCTGTGTTGATCCACAATTCTCCACTGACTGCCAGTGTCCACCTCACTGTTCTCCATCCTTTTGTCTTCCATCAGTCTGTTGTAAATACTGTCCGTAAGACAAACCACTAAAAATCAATGAATGTCACCCATGTCTACTTTAAATGATGGAATATCAAACTGTCCTTCAAGGCCCAACTCAACCCACTCTGCTTTTTTTCCTTTTCAATGGCTATGCTACAGCTCATACTACAGGAAGGTTTCTAGAACAGTGTGAATGTCCTGGATCAGTTTTCCTGATACAGTATAAATAACATCTGTGGTCTTTCCAGAAATTCCATACAGCAATCCATAAAGTTTACAGAAAAAAAAATAAATGAAGAATGGTACTAACAGCATTGTGCAAACTAGAGATTGGCCCTCCATATATGTTCTGCTTTCCAATCCCACATACACACACACACACACACACACACACACACACACACACACACACACACACGCACACACACGTGCACTCAGGCACATACACACATGCACACACACACACACACACACACACACACACACACACACACACACACACACACACACAGGCACAAACATGTACTCAGGGATGTACACATACACACCCGCACTCACACACCCACAACACCCACACACAAGCAAACACAGGCACACACACATGCACTAAGGCATACACACATAAGCACACACACACACACACACACACACACACACACACACACACACACACACACACACACACACACACACACGTGCCCAAGCATGCACACATACAGGCACACAAGCACATGCAGAAAACATACAGTGACAGGTATGTATGCATCTTATAGTCTTATAGCAGGAAGAACTGAGGTGGTATTCATGTTGACTTGAGTCTAGGTAATCTGGTCAGGACTCTGCGGAAATTTCCATATAAGTGCAAGACAAAATGTGGCCCTGATGGCAATGTCATTAACAGGTTGATAATATTAAAAGCCATATTAAGTCATGGGGGTTATTTAATACATGCACACATACAGGCACACAAGCACATGCAGAAAACATACAGTGACAGGTATGTATGCATCTTATAGCAGGAAGAACTGAGGTGGTATTCATGTTGACTTGAGTCTAGGTAATCTGGTCAGGACTCTGCGCAAATTCCCATATAAGTGCAAGACAAAATGTGGCCCTGATGGCAATGTCATTAACAGTTTGATAATATTAAAAGCCATATTAAGTCATGGGGTTTACTTAATTAACTCACTTTCTGCTACAGTCATTATACATAATTTGTATGAATATATTTGCCAAAGATGTTCACAAAGTAATTTCATTTAACAGACAGCAATTCATTAACTCTTGGAGTGTAAACTTCAGGCATAATGAAATTACTTCCAGAAATAGGCAGTTCTTGGAACTGTTTTTTGAAAATGTGTTTATCCCTCCTTCTAATTCTTGCATTTCAAGATGGGCGGAACCAGAATATGAAACTTTTCCTCCCCTGGCTCCCACAACAGTTTTCATCTCTCCCATCCTGACAGACTGGGCCTGCCAACATTTGACAGAATGTCAAAACATACAAAGACAGAAACTCAATAATCTGAGCAAGCAAGGACATTTTGTTCCTTGTTCCACATATAAACATCTCTTATTTTTTTCCTTGCCTGAATATGAGGTCACAGTGGAACATTATATGCGGGACACTGATACAACATTCATACATTTTCAAAACAATTTGTGTAGCCGAAATGCTTAAAATGATTAATTCTGTAAATAGAAATATGAAAAGCTAAACCATGTATTTTTTTATTAGTGAGTTTGAATGCAAGATGTAGTTTGCTTACATTATATTCAGAGAAAATACATTATAATGTGAGCAGCTTAACTTTTTTGCAACTAGAAAAGTGTAGTTGCAGCATTTGAAGCAGTTATCTATGAATTCCAGCCTAAGATTCCTGCAGTCTCTGTCAGTGAAATTTTTCCTCTATATTTACGTGATCTTTAAGTTACTGCATATGAAAAAACATAATTTTCCAAGAGGTTTGCTCACTGCCATTTTTTTCTTGTACCTTTAGATATGAATGTATGTCGTTCGATAACTATGACAACAGATTATTACCTGAAGAATTCTTGCTGTTGATTCACTCTCTGGCTTTTACTGATTAATATGGTAGAACTCTATGGACAGTAATTATTTCTCACTCATAAGTTCATCTGAGTCTGCCTTCAGATATATATATATATATATATATATATATATATATATATATATATATATATATATATATATATATATATATATATATATATATATATATATATATTTTATACAAACCTTGAGGCTTCTACTTATGTTCTTTTATTAATCTGGTAATTTAGAAGTCATGTAGACTATAACTTAGAAAAAATAACTTCCCTTTCAGGTCTGTCATCTTCATACTATGGATGAATTCATTGGAAGTGGTCAATGTTGTCTGGGGAGATTCTTGCTGGATACCGCTGTGAATTTGAAAGACCAATGGACCTTTATCAAGTTTGTTCATCCATAGGTGAAAGCTTGCAGTGCCTGTAATTATTATCAATGGCAGTATTTGTAAAACTCATACATGTAATTTTTTTTTGCTAGAGATGCTTTTATTGATAATTTGGATTTTGAATTTCTGACAGCAGACTCCATGGTTTTATGACACCTAAAGTATTCTCCCTATATTTATAGAAAGTAACTATCAGAGTTAACATATTTAGAGCTTTTTTTTTTCTGTCTGTATGTATATTTATATTTGTGTGTGTTTGTGTGTGCATGTGTTTACATGTGTATTTTTTTTTTAATTTAATTTACTCTGGTTTTGCACTCTGATTTCTATTATTTTTGCAGTTCATACTTGTTCTGCTTAATTATTTATTTATTTCTGTATCAGCATTTATTTATTTATTTATTTGTTTGTTTGTTTGTTTGTTTGAAAATTGATAACTGGGTAAGTGGACTGGCCAACTGACCAGGACTCTGGAGGAGCAAAGTTCATAATACAGTAAAAAATCAGTAACAAAAGTAAAACTATACTCTACAACATACATCATACTATAACAAAAATATATATTGTAAGTAAACAATATCCACAGTATTTCAAGAAATGTGGAAATGTGTACAATATTTACAGTGGACGTGTATAATATTTGCAGCATTTACAGGGTGGATTTCTCATAGCAGAGTGATACCTACATTTAGTACTAGTAAATATTCCAGTTATAGCAAGCATACAAGTATACAACAAATTATCCAGTATTGCAAAAGCAATTACAGACAAGTACTTCTAGCATGTGATCCTTCAGTTTAGGCTTGAAACCGTCTAGTGTTAATTCAGAATTTATTTATCCAGACAGTTAATTAAAAGTCACTGGCCTGAATTTTGTGAAGGCCCTTTCTCCTGTGGTAGTGCCAAAATGTATTTTCGTCAAAGTGATGCCATCATCCTGACTTTGTCTCAATCAGTACGATAGTTCTCTTATTAGTAATGTTGAGTTTGGGGGGCATTGACATAGCATGATACTTTTTAACAACTTGGTGCTGTGTAGCATAGTAGCTCAGGTAGTAACTGGTAGCCAATGAAATCTCATTAAGAAGTTACAGTGGTGGGTATGCTTATCTGCTAAAAATACAAAGCATATTTTGTGAGGGAAATATTAATAAAGGTAGGGCATATTTACTTTTGGGAATGAGGACATTTCTAGCTATTGACTACCTTGCAATTGAAGAAAACAGATGTGATATTTTGTTGTAAAGTTTCAGTTGTGAAAGGGTTTTGTAGACTGTGTTGCCTCTATGCCTTGAGAATGTTAACACAGGTCAGAGAGAATTATTTGAGTTATCCCTTACAATCACTTGAGGGAAACTGGCCAGTTTTGAGGAAAAGGAAATAACATAATGCTAACACTTTTGGGATAAATTATTACTCTGCTGTTATTTAGTCATTTACAGAAAGCAGTGATGTGGCTCTTTAATGTGTGTTGAAGGCCGTATAGGGTTTTATTTGTCAAAAAAATTAGTAAACCATCCACATTCATTGCACAAATCTTCAATTATGTGACAGAAAGCCATTAAGTAGTTATATTTTACTGAATACAATGGAAGGCAAAAATAAATAATTGCAGTAATTTATTACAGCATTCTTCCTTCCATTCTTCCTTTTTGATATAGCGAGCATGCTGCTGCAGCATTCCTGCCATCATTCTCTCTTCATCATGTGTGCCATACTTTTTTTACAGCTTACTGGACTTGCAGTTCACAAATAACACCTGCAGGATGCCATAATAATTCATAATCATCATCATGAATTAATTCTTCCATATGTCAAACTGGAGCTAGTGGTTCCACCATCCCTCCCAGAAGAATGAGCAAATTCATTTCCATAAGATTTTGTTTGTACTCCCACTTCTGCAGTCCCTTAATGTTGTTGTGGCTTTTTGTTTCTAGTCTCATATCATCTGGATGAATACATCTCCTTTTCCCTGAAAGTAGTCCACAGTATTCCATTTCTATCCTGGTACCTGTCCTGAAGTAAAGCAAAATCGGATTTGTACTGTTTGAAGTGACTTTTGTCTGGATGCACCACCATATCAGGTTCAGCTTCACGACAGCCTTCGCAATCTGGGACTGATGGTCTGTTTTTGCAGTAACTAGGACCCTCAGATCTTTACCATGCTCAGTGATACCCAGTTTGCTTTCCTCAAGCTGGTATTAAACTGGTAATAAGTTCTAAGATTATTTTTGGTGCTCTTAGATATTGTACTTTTTGCAACACTGAACCTCAGGTGTTACTTCCAAGCCCACTTAATTAGACACACCTTTGTCAGCTTGTAAACTGATTTTGGGTCATTCTCTAATAGGTCGGTCATGTTGTGTGTTTAGCTTTTAATATCCAACATGAACAGCCTGGGGACTGCCAAACTCAGACTCTACCTTTAAATCATTCCACAAATCAGTTGTGTATGTAGTAATTGTACCCCCTGACCACTATCATCTCTGTCCATCCACTTAGCCATGAGCTTATCCATTTCATTATTGTCACACAAAACCCATACCTTGTAGTTTGCCATTTAGTCACTTGTGAATGCCAGTGTCATAATTTTGTCTAAAGTCAAGCTACTCCACTTCCACTGCAGTCTTCTCTCCTGCTCCAGTGTTATCCAGAATTGAACTGGATAGCATTGGATTGAAAGGGTCTAGTGGTGATGAAGGCCTTCTGGTACTCATTCTGAAGACTTTTGATCTCTAAATGCTACTATGAGTGCTTTTCACATATTTTCTTCATGGCTTGATATACTATTGCTGTAGGAATCATAGATCTGTAAATCAGTACTTGTTTGGGTCTTGTGGAATTGAAACACTCTAGGCACTTTCTAGTCCTTTGACATCTGTATACTCTCAAGAGATCAGCTTAAGAGTTATTTGAATGAGTCTATCACCACCTCGGCTAAATTCTTTTGGATACAGTTTCTAGGCTTTGCCCGAAGTTTTCCTTCATCGTCAACTCCCACTAGCACCTTGTCTGTAGTCTCCCTCCTGTTTAGTCTTCTGTTCTCTGCCATTGCATCCCTGACCCTCTACTGTTGTTTTACTTTGGTTAGTTTTCCAGTTTGTCTTATGTGAGTATGGATGGAAATAATTATTGAGAACATCTTCACTGTCAGCATCCTGAGTGAATTCTCTTCAGTCCTTGATAACTGCAGGAGCTCTGTCCTACTTCTTTTCCTTACACCAGTGTACCTGTAGAAGCTTTCTTTCTTATTTAATGATCTCTGTGAAAACAATTCCGCTCTAACTTTGATTTAATTTTCCTTTCTAATAGGGGTGTTCTTCCTAGCTTCCTCATGTTCCTTTTTTCATTTCTCTTCTTTCATCTTGATTCTCAGGTAGGTCTTCTTCATTTCTCTCACTACTACCTTTGCTTTTAAGTTAACCACATTTGGTTTCTCTTTTCTTTGGCCTAACATTTTCATTCCCTGTGATTGTCTATCATAATCTGATTTCACAGTAGCTTGGTTTATACAGCTGTCTATCAGGTCCACAAGAGACAGGCTGGCTAATGATAGAGGTTGTTTAGTGTTTGCTTAGACAGGTGGCTTAATTTTTTCTGGATTCATATGATTTTCTACTTAGAGTTATCACATGACTTTTAAACATCTGTAAACATTTCCTGGATTTGTGTTTTACAAATTATCAACAATAATTTACCACATTTTTGTTTTGAAAAATAGTTCAATGAAGCTATCCAGAGCAAAATGTAACCCAGAGAATCAAATCTCTCCAGTTCAGTGCATCTGGGTTGTTTCTTCTACATCACATTTCTTTTAAATGTTATCTATTTCTGAAGGATATGTATGTACATGATAGTTTTTGAAAGATTTGAATAAAAAAGGAAATACACATTTAATTTATGGATAGGCACAGGCAGTTAGTTACCGCTAAGATCCACTTCACTACATCACTGCCCTTGGCTGTACTTGTAATTGTAGACATTGCAGGGGTGAGATTCATATCTTTTAACAAATGTTGATCCTTGTTTATGCATTCAATTAATTACACCTAAAGTGCTTATTCTCTTATGGTTGGTGGGTGATTGTGTTATTTTTAGCTGGAGGAGGAGGTTTTTGCATTCCTCTGCTTGACAGTCTCTGTCTCCTGTTTGATATAACACCTTAATCCTGGTTCACTGTATAATTTATTTTTATAGGTTCATAGGTAAGTACTAGGCTAGTTGCCCTTGAGAGCCATTTTAAGCCAGGCCAGTATCCCTTTTTGTGCTTGAATCAATCTATCCCATTTGATTAGAGATAGGCCTTACCCATCCCATGGTTGATAATTATATATTAATCCCAAAGAAAACAACTGGCATCATGCTTTAGATAATTTGAGGTGATACTGTCGTGTTCTTTTACTTAAGAAAGAAGACGCGGGACAACTGTGTGCTGTTGCTACCAACTCCAAACTTTATTGACAAGCCAACGTACAATACAGTCAACATCCTTCCTGTCTCACAGTCCTTACGTCATGCACCTCCCCGCCCCCAAAGAGCATTAGCTAAGGCAAGACAACTCAGTCCATTGAATACACCACATCTCCTTTTCTATAAGGCCCCTTTTCACTTATTACAAAACCCAGATCTATTCAATTTCTTCGTCTTCACTACGAACTTGGTACATTGACACAAAATGCTCACTTAGCCATGTTCGGATTACTATAACACAAATGACATTGCTATTTACAGACTGATCTCTACAGATCCAATCGGTCCGGCTTGTTAATAATTCTTCCTGATCTGGTCCTCACAACATCACTATGTACCCGGGTTTCCGGGGGAAGGCCATTGCAAGGTGGCAAGGCCTCAACGGTCTTACTTAACACACTTTCCTGACCCACAGGGTTTGATTTACACTCAGGCTCAGGTAAGGGAATCAGATGCACACGGTTTCTCCGCACAGTCCCTTGGGGCACGTCTACCTTAAATGACCTCGGCGAGTAATGTTTTTGATCTACAGTACCTGGGGTCTTCATATCTGTCACCCACACCTGGTCACCGGGCAACACATCACCCAGCGGCCTTGCCCGATGGCGTCTGTTGTAGTTTGCCGCATTATACACCCTCTTCTCCTCCTCTTTCCCCACAAGCCTTCTCCAGTCAGGCAGCACAGGGTCCAACTGCGAAGGATGAATTGGAAGAGAAGTCCGCAACCGACGTCCCATGAGAAGTTCCGCAGGGCTATAACCATTCTGCAGTGGCGTTGTCCTGTACGCCAGAAGAGCCATGTACGGATCGACACTTTTTTTAAGCAGGTTCTTCACAGTCTGAACCGCACGTTCTGCCTCCCCGTTACTCTGCGGGAACCTGGGGCTGCTTGTGACATGCTCGAAGCCATAAGCAGTTGCGAAGTCCGCAAAAGACTGCCCTGAAAACTGAGGTCCATTATCAGACACGAGGACCTCTGGGATACCATGGCGGCGAAGAAAGACTTTAGGTGGGTGATGACCTCGTTGGATTTGCTATGTTTCAACAATGCGATCTCAAGAAACCTGGATAAGTAATCCACAGCAAGAAGGTAAGTATGTCCTTTTAGTTCAAATAAATCCGTGCCCACTCTTTGCCATGGTCTGTCAGGACATTCAGTTGGGATGAGGGGCTCAGGATGATTCCTTCTCTCTGAGATGCACGTCCTGCATCCCAAAACCATGTCGTTTATCTGTTGGCTGAGCCCAGGCCACCAGACAGTCTGACAGGCTCTGGCTTTGCACTTCACAATGCCTTGATGTCCCTCATGTAATTTCAACAACACCTCATTACGCATGGCAGAGGGGATAACAAGGCGTGAATCTTTTAACAGCAACCCATCTTTCACTGTTAGTGTAGAACGATCTGGCCAGTAGCTCTTCAGTAAGGGTTCCTGGTTCGCATACAGCGCCACCCCTGACTGCACAATTCCATAACCCGCACACACACACTGTCTGCTTTCAGCTGCTCCCGTAGTGTCTGGAGGAAGGATGGCTTCACCTGCATGTTTTCCACAATACTGTTCACGTAGATATCCGTGTCCTCCATTAACTTTGTTTCCTCCAGTGTTAGCCTGGTTTTAAGTGGAGAACGTGACAAGGCATCTGCCACCCACAGTGATTTCCCTGGAGTGTACTGCACTGTGTATGAGAACTGCATCAGTCTCATCCTGAAACGTTGGATTCTAGGCGGTAGAAGATCCAGCGCCTGACCTCCAAGCAATGAAACCAGGGGTTTGTGATCAGTTTCTAGACAAAACGATTTACCTAATAGGTAATCTCTGAAGCGTTCACATGCCCAGGTAGACGCTAGAGCCTCTTTCTCAACCTGGGCATATCGTTGCTCTGTAGGTGAGAGTGACCTTGATGTGTATGCCACAGGTCTCCAGCCGTCCTCCCATTGTTGCTGCAGCACGCTCCCTAACCCAAAGGATGATGCATCCGCAGAAACCTTCGTATCCCTATTCGGGTCGTATACAGCCAAAACTGGAGGTGAGGTGATCGCATCTTTTAAGTCATTGAATGCCTTTTCCTGGTCCCCCCCCCCAGTACCAGCTGTTCTTTTTTGATAATAAGTCTCTCAGAGCTCTATCCCTCTCAGCCAAATGAGGGATGAACTTTCCCACCTGATTCACCATGCCCAGGAAACTCCTGAGTTCTCCTACTGTAGCAGGTGCTTCCATCTCCGTGATGGACGCGGTCCTCCTTGGGTCTGGGCTTATGCCAGAATCTGTGATGACATGGCCCAAGAAGGTCACTTTGCTCCTCGACAGGTCACATTTCCCCACATTCAGCGTAATGCCTGCCTCTTCCAGTCTCTTTAATGCCGCATGAAGCCGGGCATCGTGTTCCTCCTGGCAACGACCCCAGACCAGCACGTCGTCCATGTGGCAAATCACACCCTCTAGTCCTTCAATGACCTCTGCCATCATGCGTTGAAAGTGTTCGGTGCAGAGTTAATGCCAAAGGAAGGCGATTGAAGCAAAACCGCCCAAAGGGGTTATGAATGTGGTAAGCGCAGCCGACTCCTCTGACAAAGGAATTTGCCAAAATCCCATATTGGCATCCAGTTTACTAAACACCTTCGCCCGGCAAGCATCCCAAGACTCTGCTCAACCGAGGGCAGCACGAACCTCTCCTGCATACGTATTCATTTAACTTAGTGTAGTCTACACATAGTCTCAGTCTGTTACTGTCTTTCTTTGGGACGACAACCATGCCTGCACACCAGTCAGTAGGTTCCTCCATTCTGGTAACGACACCCAGCGTCTCCATCCTCATTAACTCCTCCTTCACTTTCCCCATCAATGGTAGGGGTATCCTCCTGGGGGTCTTCAGAGAGTATGGCACCGCATTTGGCTGAAGCTTTATGTGGTATTTCCGCTGCACTACCCCCAACCCAGAGCACAGTTCAGGGTATGAGGTCTTCAAAGACTCCATGGTGATAGTGTCAACACGCTTCAGGAGACCCAGCCCCAAAATAGCAGGAAGACCTAAAAGCGGCGTGCGGAGTCCTTTAACAACATACACCTTCTCGCATGTCTGTCTTTGTCCATAACCAAGCTGAAGCTCCAAGGATCCTGTAACCTCCAGTGGCGTCCCTCCAGGACCCAACAAGGGTTTCTCCGGCTGCTGGAGCACAGGAGCATTCTTTCCACTGAACAAGTTGTCCAGGTCTGACTTGGAAATAACAGTAACATCCGCCCGTGTCAAGCTTGAAAGTCATAGATGTGCCCTCTATTTGAACCTCCACAATCCAGGAATGGTTCCGGAGGAGACAGAACCAAGGAAGAAGCCCTGTTCTTCACGCTCTCCAATCTCCTCGTCCTCCTCGATACACTGCACCACCTTAATCTGCCTGCAGACTCGCTGGTAGTGGCCCTTCTTCCCACACGAGCGACATCTTGCAGCAGTCGCCGGCCATAGGAGTTTATGATGAAATGGGCCCCACACCTGTAACACTGCGAAATCGGGCGTCTTTACCCTTTTCGTCTGTCGCTGAAAAATCGGTGTCAAGGACTTGCCCCAACCTTTCGAGGTCTCCAGCCGGCGTTTGGTGTCAAGTGGTGTCTGCACAGCGTTCACGTTATACTGCAGGGCACTACTGTCGCACCTCAAAGCCGTCAGCTGCTTCTTCACCTCCTCCGACTGTCTGGCCATGTTTACAGCTCTCTTCAAGTCCAGCTCTTTTTCCATCTGCATCCGCTCGGACAGTCTGGTGTCAGCCAAGCCCACAACAATTCTATCTCTTATGAGCTCATCGTGCAGCGTCCCATAATTGCAGTGTTCAGCTAATGCATGCAAAGCAGTAACAAAAGCATCAACAGTCTCATTCAGTTCTTGTTTTCGCATGTTAAATCGTGCACGTTCATAAACAATGTTCTTCTTGACAATAAAAAATCTTTCGAAGCCGTCTTTCACTTTGGCATACTCCTGATGCTCTGCATCGGTTAGCTTGAGGCCTCTCAGGACATCGTCTGCCTCATCACCCATGCAGTATATCAGGGTGTTCACCTGGTTCCCTTCTGGGTTTGAAGATAAATTGCTGGCCTGACGGAACCGTTCAAAACGGCGTATCCATCGTGTCCATTCATGAGGTTTGGAGAAATCAAAGGGCTCCGTGGGCTGAATACTAAACGTAGCATTGGGGCGCTAGCCGCCATGTTAATTCTAGCTCATGCTGCCGACCATTCTCTTCATCCGACATGTCCGCTCCCCACGTCACTAGGCCACTCGTACGGTCTTCAGCAAGTGTTCAGCAATCCCAGGCAAAGCCACACAGCACTTCTGACACCATGTCGTGTTCTTTTACTTAAGAAAGAAGACGCGGGACAACTGTGTGCTGTTGCTACCAACTCCAAACTTTATTGACAAGCCAACGTACAATACAATCAACATCCTTCCTGTCTCACAGTCCTTACGTCATGCACCTCCCCGCCCCCAAAGAGCATTAGCTAAGGCAAGACAACTCAGTCCATTGAATACACCACAATACATGCATCCTCCGTCTATTTACTATGGGGACAGTTCTGAGGGGAATTTTTTTTGTTTCCCATCCATAGATCCATCTTGTGCCTGAATATAGGCAGGGATGAACTTTGTTTGGATGTATAGTTTGCTCCAGAGCAACAGTATCCTCTGCAAGATATACCTGTCCATCCAAACCTTTCTGCTGATGTTGCAGAAGAGGCTTATATCTCTAGACTGCAAACTTTTTTATGCCATTTAACTTGCTGGTGTGCAGTAAGTCCATCAGTACTGGGTCAGAGGATACCTTATATGCCAGATGCAGGTAACCTTCTAGCAGTCTGAAGGACACTGAGTGTAGTGATAGGGCTTCATATTGGTATATGTAGGACATATTGTTTAGACCTTGTATCCTTTTAGTAAGGTATCTCTGTGAACAGATGTATGACAAAGGGGGCATTAAATTCAATGGCTGGCCTAATGAGGGGTGAGTAAAGGGGGTCAACGACATCCCTCAATCTAGACACAATCCCTTTGTTTATAAGGTGTGCAATATAAAAGGAATATCTTACAACAATGGACACATGTAGGTCAAACATTTTCAAATCTCAAACAACCGGGTTAACTCTCAGGGGCATATAGTTAATATGGTAATTCACTGGTCTAGATGACTTCCCATAAGAAACAGTAATGCATTTTTTGGCATTTAGTTTCAGTCCATGATTTTTGGCGCCAGTTATTTGTTTGGGACAAACATTCTTGCAGGATGGAAATGTCATTTGGGGATTCAGTGACTGCTCTGAGCTTGCAGTCATCTGCAAACTTCCTCAGCCAGAGCCCTTTGGTATTTGATTTTACTTCAGTAACGTAGAGGCCAAACAGGAGAGGTCCTATCACAGAACCCTGTGAAGTGTTTTTGTGAAGAAATGTCTCTATCTGCTTGAGGAATTAATGCTATTACTACAGAGTTATAAAAAGTATTTATTTTTTTAACTTCTTTAAACAATGTTTGCATCATTCCATTTTTTTTTTTTGGTTTGCTTGTTTTATGACAGTAAATGCATTGCCCCCATATAAGGGATGCAGCAGAAATAAATATAGGGAACTACAGGCAAGAAAAGTCATGGAGACAATACTGAGAGGGAGACTTACTAACATTTCTAGAGTATATTCTTTAGGACAGCAGCAAACAGAAGTTCATGACCATGAAGAACTCGTCAGTCGGGCGTGGCCAAGGATGAACACAGGATAGCAGCAGATTTCTTCAGCTCCACCAATTTCATTACACTGACAGGAATTAATTACTTAAAAAATTAATTTTTGAAGTAATTTTCTTTCTAAATATGTTTGTTTTATATAGTTCTTGAACTATATCTAAAAAAGAAAGGAAATTTTAACAATATTCCTGTCAGAAATCACTTTGGAAATTTTCCTGTCAGTTTATCAGTCTGAAATGTGTTCCAGTAAGGCAAATTCTCAAGACTCCAGCATCAAGAAAGAACTTCAGTCTCTGATAACTATAATCCAGCAACTTACTGCTAAGATGGATAAAATGGATACTAAAATAGATACCTTCATAGAAAAAACTACAAAACAAATAGACTTGTTACATATAGACCTGCAACAACAGAAGATCCAGATGACAGGCATAGAAGAAGCTGTGAATGACATGGAAAATAGAATCCAAGAAGAGGAAATCAACATTGAGTTTCTGCTGAAACAAAATACACATTTACAAACAAAGCTGGATGACCTGGAAAATAGATCTAGGCGCAATAACATTAGGATTTTTGGACTGCCAGAAAATATTAAAGGTAACAATATTACTTCTTTTTTAACAACATGGCTCCCTAAAACTTTAGACTTACCAGAAGCATTCTCTTTTGGTATCGAAAGAGCACATAGATCTATAGCTAATACTAACTCTAACAAAAACTATCCTAGATCAGTTATAGTTATATTTCTATCATCTTTTGATAAAGAGATGGTTCTTAAATCTGCTTGGGCTAAAGCTCCTGTTAAGATTAACGAGACAACTGTGCGTTTTGACAATGACTATTCTTCCTTGGTAATAGCTAAAAGAAAAGTTTTTCTGCCATTAATAAGGGAGCTTAAAAAAGCACAGTTTAAAACATACCTTCTGTTTCCTGCCAAGCTAAAAATCTTCCTTCCTGATGGTCCTAAAATTTTTGATGACCTAGACTCTGCTTTACTGTTTATCAAAAAAAAATAAGATTTTGGATAAAATAGAGGAAATGGAATGGGCTAGTCCTTCATTAAAGAGACTGGCAACTGAAACTTCGTGGAAGACTTCAGAGAAGAAGAAGAGACTAAAAAACAAATGATTTGTTCTATGTTTTTTTTTTTTTTTCTCCCATCATTTTACTTCATTATTAATCTTTTTAAATATAGTTCCTGCATTTCCAGAAAGCCACAAATATTCTGAAAAAGATTTAATCAAAGTTATTCTCTGTGTGCAAAGAAATGTTTTGTTTCATAACCAGTCAAAATATCTGAGGAACTAATAACAAGCTATTATTCAATTTGTTTCTCTTTCTGAAAAAGAGAAATAAGGTCAGTAATTTGATACATTTTTTTTTCTTTTTTTCTCCTTTTCTTCTTTTCTTTGTTTAAACAATGACATTCTATTTAGATTATGTAGTGGGTAAAGGGTGGGGAGGGCAGGGAGAAGAGTAATGAAAATATGATAAATAGAATAATAACATATTTATTCCTTGTAAAAAGTTTATATGTTCTTCAAATGCTATTCCTAATTATACTTTCTTGATTATACTGCTTATGCTTGTTTGTAAATAATCTGTCATGCTTTAACTAATAATAATTAGAACTAAATAATAGTAAATAATATGTTTTATTTTTAACTCTATTAATATAAACAGTAAGTAATATTCCATTGTATATACTTCTTATAGCTTTCTCTTCCATTTTTTTTATTTCTGCTTTACACTCTTTTATTTTCTACTATCTTTTTCTTTTCTTTATTCTTTCTCTTTATTTTTTTTTTTCATATTAATATATAGAAATGCTTTTGATCATATACACACAGTAAATAATAAGATTTGCATAAAAATTGAGTTGGGACAAAAATATTGAGTTTTATTACTTATTAATAACTTTGGGCTTAATTTCACTTACATAGAGGCTGTAATAACCTGTAAAATATATCGCGAAGATTTTGTCATGTTTTGATGCATTTACACTGCTAAATGAATGTTTGTCACTAGTTTTTAACAAGTTTCCCGCCAAAATATTAAGGGAGACAATCTGGGATGTGTGCTACCTCATGAACAGTGCCCTCGAGTTGTTTTAAAAGCTTCAACTCTCAGAATTCTCACAGAGAAGCTGAAAGCAGTCAATTTGACCTTTGACCCAGATATCACACTGACACATCGCAGATTCAGGAAGAACACTCTACCAGGAAGTAGAACTGATGCAAATGCGACTATGTGAAGGAAAATGAACTCTTTAACATTTAAATGTGAGTTATTTTATATAATTACTTAAATATCTATGTTATAATTCATATAATATGTCAGTTATAATGATTTTAAATGATGCAGTTTCTTGTAGTAAGTAAATGTCTTATTTTAGAAGGCATAGAAAATGAAACATTTATTCAAGTGTTTTTGAAAATCTACTTGACTGCAGCATACTAATCTGTGTTAAAACTTATGTTCCAAACATATACATTACTATAACTCATTTAATTCATCTGATTGACAAGCATAAATAACTTTATAACTCTATTCTGGAAGAAATTGTCATGTGATATATTTTAAAGCAGTAGTATAGACATACAAAATACAGATGGCTTTTTACAATAATGCAAGTGTTTCTGAGAATTTGCATAACTATGCAGTATGATTTATAACAATTTCTATAAATATAATATTTTATTCTATTGACAATAATGAGTATGAGTAAAATGCTCATATACAAGCAATTCAAGGTTTTTTTTGGAAGCTGTTGACTGCATTTACATGACAGAAAATAGATGCATCATAATATATGTAATGTCTGAACCATATTAGCCAAAGTTTTTGATTTAAATGAATGTTAGAACTTATTTTTACATACTTTGAATAAATTAATATGTAAATATGCCTTCCTTTTTTTTTTCTCTCTTTCTTTCACTCTCTCTCCCTCTTCCACGTCTTTTATTTCTCTCTCTCCTCTTGGTTCCTAATATCAAGATTATTTGAATGCTATTTGAATACAAGTGTATTATATTACATAGATGTATATAGTAGTATGAATAGTTTTTAAAAAAAAAGTTTATTTTAGTTTATATGATGCTGTTTTATCAAATGTGTAGTCTTGTCTTGCTAGATAATTGAATTGAAAGCTGTTAATTTAAGTTAAATATAACCAGTATTAAATTGATAAGGTGGTAGCTGAGGTACTGCTGCTTAGGGTAGGGGTTAACTTGAGTGGTAAATACTACTCTAAGTTGGAGTTTTAACTCCAGGCTGGATGCAAGGTTTAATCCTTACATTATTTTTACTTGTTCATTGTTATATGTATATAGTTTTGACATCCACAATATATTTTGTACACTCATTGTCACTACAAACAAAATTGAATCCTATACAAAATCCCATAATAGATTCAATAAATACAGCTATATTTAAAGGTACACCTAAAGGAGGAGATGTAACATTACTTATGTTGTTATTTGTTATTTTGATCATAAGATTCTTACGTTTTAAAAATGCCAAATGACATCTTTAAAAGGAATTTCTTTAAACATTAATGGATTGAATAATCCGTGTAAAAGGGCAAGCCTAATAAGATACATTAATTTACATAAGGCCAACTTAGTCTTCCTGCAAGAAACCCATCTCTTGAAAAAAGATATTGATAAACTAGCCACAAACAAATATACAGTATTGGTTAGTTCAGAGCACACTCAGAAAAAAAGAGGAGTGGCTATTTTATGGAATAAAAGTATGCCCATTCTTAAAACCATTAAGTCTTATCAGGATGACAAAGGAATGTTTTGTATGGTTACAATACAAATTAATGGGAAGACTTACACTTTAATTAATGTATATTGGATACCTGGAATTGGTATTAATACAGTGAAACATCATCTTGATAAGATCATATCATTATCTATAGGAGATATTATTTTAGCTGGTGACTTTAATTGTATGCTACATGAAAGTGATACTACCACTATAGGAAAAAGAAGAATTACATCTAATGCAAAACATTTAAATGATTTTGCTAATTCTTATCATTTGAATGATATTAATAATCAGATAGATTCAAAATCATTACCATACACCTTTTTTCCTAACAGATACAAAACTTATTCAAAAATAGATAGGGTCTTTATTTCTAACCAGATGGTAACAGATTTAATTAATTCCAAAATCATTTCATGTCCTATATCTGATCATAATTCAATTGTTTTTGAATTCATGATAAAAATACTCATAATGTTCAGATCAAAAGGATACCAGCATACTTAACTCAACTAAAAGACTATAAAGAATATATACTTTCAGAAGTAAAACATTTTTAGACATAAATAATACTCCTGAAGTCTCCATTGTCTATGTTTGGGATGCCTTAAAATCATATCTATATGGACAAAGTATCAGATGGTATAATAATAAAAGGAAATCTTGGGATAAGGAATTGTTAGATATTCAAAGTAAATTAGACTCTTATAAACATAATAATAAAGAAAATATTATGGACAAGAAAGTTATTGAAGAAATAAACAAACTAAATGAGAAATACAAAGAAATTTTAACTCATAAAGTTAAAATAACTTTAGAGAAATACAAGTTTTTGTCTTATTCAATAAGCCCCAAATACTTACATAGACTTAAAAATAAAACAAAAAGGTTGAATAAACAAAACCATATCAAAGAAATCTTTTCTCTAAGGAAAAAGAAGAATGTTTCTAGTATACCAGAAATACTAGATGAATTTAGAAATCACTTTCACAAAATTAACCATAATAACATTAACATGGAACCTAAAGATTAAATAAAGGAGTTTATAACCACAAACATGAATAAAAAGCTTAATAAACAACAGATTAAACTATTGGACAAAAGTATTTCATATACAGAGGTTATTACACAAATAAATAAGCTTAACAAAGCACCGGGTAATGATGGTATTATACCAGAGATATATAAAATCCTTTCTAAAAGTACATATTCATTAATACATAAGGTTTTTATTTTGGCCCAAACTGAGTTAATAACCCCCCCATCTTGGTGATATACATTTATTTCACCAATTTTAAAACCTAATAAAGATCCAACTAGATGTACTTCATATCGGCCCATCTCATTACTTAATGTTGATTATAAAATGTTTATGAGTATTTTTGCTTATAGATTGAAGACAATCATCCCCAGCATTATAGATATAGATCAGACAGGCTTCATTGTAAATAGAAATACTTTTGATAATATAAGAAGAACTTTAACATTAATTGATTTTGCAAATAGGAAAAAGAAAGATTTAACACTTATTAGTCTTGATATAAGTTCAGCATTTGATTCAGTAAGTTGAGACTATCTGTTTACCTTACTGAAGTGCACAAACTTCTCAGATGCATTTATAAATCTAATTGAGCATTTATACAAAGGAACATTGGCTTATATTAAGGTAGGAACATATGTTTCACAAAAAATACCCATTTTTAAAGGTACAAAACAAGGATGTCCACTTTCTCCACTATTATTCACTTTAGTAATGGAGCCTTGGGCTAATTTGATCAGAAACAGTACTGACATTGAGGGTTTTGAAATAGATGAAAATACAACATCCAAAATTCAACTTTTTGCAGATGATGTTCTAATTACATCAGCAGGATCTAATTCTTCTATGCAGTCTCTATTTGATAAAATGATGAATTTTAAAAGTATTTCTGGTTTAATATTCAATGAAGAAAAACTAAAATACTACCTATATATACACGAAAAATATTCTCATTAATGATTTTACTAAATATGTACCCAATTCAGGTCAGATAACTTATTTAGGTATAATACTATCTAAAGATATTAAATCTATTATATATAATAATTATAATACCTGTTTTCTTAATATACAAAATCTTTTAATACCTGGAATAATATGTTTTTACTATGGAGGAGAGACTTACAATTATTAAAATGATAATATTCCCCAAGATTTTATACTTAATACAATCAATAATACTTCCACCTACAAAAATAATTATCAAGAAACTGAATACACTAATGTTAAATTTTCTATGGGCACCTAATAGACCTAGGATTGCATTAAAGAAACATACTAATAGCTGGTCTCAAGGGAGTATTTCTTTTCCAGACTTTAATTTATATACTATCTCTTCTATTGTAAAAGTTATTACTTTATTAATAGATCAGTCATATGTCGCAAAATGGAAAGATTATTGGGAGCTAATTAGTATGCACTTCATGAAAATCTCCTTAACACATAAAAATATGATTGTAAATAACTCCATGTTATGGTTACTAAAGGAATTTTGTACTTCACCTATTACACCTAAACATATGGTTTGTTACCCATTAAATATTATTATTAGCTATCGTAACTTTATATTCATGCACACTAAGTATAGGGAATGGAATTTTATTATATTCCCTATAATGTATACTCAGGGTATGCTTTTGTCATCTACTTCTGAAGGAATTCATTTAGCTATAGATAATGATCTAAAGTACTGGTATCAGTTGATATCTGATAATAAAGTTAAAAATCTAGATTTCTTAAAACAAGAATTTGATCTAAGAGAAACTTGCTGGTTAGAGGTTCAGACCTTTAGACAACATCTCATTAATAAAATAGATCTAATGTCTATAACAGTTAAAGAATCTATTCCAACACTGATTGATTACTTGATATTAAATTTACAACATAAAGTTTCTGATAAAGGTAAACTTTCATACATACATAAAATTATCAGACAAGAAACTTTTACAGTGTAGATACATACTGGAATTATTTCACTTCTATTAATGGGGACCCACCAAATCAACAAGATAAACAATATATATTGGAATCTGCCTATAGAACTACGTCTTCCATTGTCTGGAGACTTTATACATGGACATTTTTACATAGATCTTTTTATACACCTTTGATGATGAATAAAATAAATAATAAAGATAATCTATGTAAGAGATGTAATGTAGAAATTAATGCTGACTGGGCTCATATGTTTTATGACTGTATAAAATTGAAAGAATACTGGAAGTCAATTAATGAATTCTTGCAGGCTCTTTTTACAGATAATTGCATTATTTATAAATCTCTTATATTATTCAACACACCTGTACCTCAAAGTGTTAAAAAGGTTAAGCTTCCCTTGTTATGGTCTATTCTAGCAGTGGCTAGGAAAATAATAACCAGAAATTGGATTTCAGATACACCTCCTTCGTTCAATGAATTTAAAAATGTTATGAATATAGTGTGCCATATGGAAATAAACACAATTAGGTCAAGAACAACTAGAAAAACATCTTATTATATTGTATGGGATAATTTACAAAATTTGTTAAAAAAATCCTAATTTCAATAGCATGGTATTTTAGTTTAATTAATTGATTTGATTGTAGTGGATGTCTTTGTAAATACTTTAGTTGTTTTGTTGAATGTTATAATCATATCTATTTTTAATTACTTGTATAAAATTGTTATGATATTTCTCTTGTATGTTAAAACAATAAACCTGTTTTGAAAAAAAAAAGGAAGTATATTGCTGTGGAAAAAGCTGATGGCATAAAGTCACATGACTTGTTTTATTATTTCCTGTAATTTGTGTAGTGTAGACACTTCATATTAAAACTCCTATAAACTTTAAAAAAAAAAAAAAGAACTCGTCAGTCAAAACAGATGCATTTTATGATATTGTTACAAGTAAACAAAGTGTTCTATTACATTTTTTTATTTCACCTTATCCACCACAAAATGTGGTGCCTCCAGTACCATCCTGCATTTTCCACCTAGTGGTACCTGTTTTACAGTGCCAAATTTAAAATTATTCTCTTAATAAAAAAGAATGTTTTCATAAATGACATCACCAAAAATTTCAATGAACTCTACCCTCATTGTTGTCAACATGGAGCATGTTTGCAAGTGCATTCATAGATTATGACAGATGCACTGCAATCTATGAGTGGCATCCTGTCCGTTAAAGTGTATGGACAAACCCCATACAATACCTCAACTATGTCAGGAAGAGATTAAGTAGATTTATGTGAGTGTATTCTTAATAAAAAGTTTACAAAATTTTGTTAAGAAACTACCCGCATAATTTTGGTAAAATGGGGTGGAAAATACATTGCAGAACTTTAATTGCAAGGTACAATGACATATATTAAAACTGCAATTGAACACTTTAACAAGGGAATTGAAGATGGAAGGAAGAGTCTAAGATAAAACATATAAACACAGCCCAAGTGTGGAAAAAAAGTAACAGCTGAGGTTAGGTTCATACTAAAGCAAAATAATGTACTCGAATTACAGCAACAACAGTAAAAAAAAATCTGGTAACTATTTGAAATGTAACACAAAGATGGAATGACCAAAAGAACAGACTTACATATATTAAATCAGATTTGCCATTTCTTGGAATATTTCTCTTTTCTCAGAGGCATGGCAATCTCAGAGTTGGTATATATAAGTTTGCACCACCCCCCTGGCAAAAAGAACTTTCGAAGAGTAGTTTTCGAGATTCATTCTTCTAGTTTTTCGGTCTATTTTCCTGGCTTTTCTGCACTCAGCATTTTGAGTGCCGACATTTCAATAGGGAGCCAAAATATCCACTGGGAAGTCAGGATCTGATGATTTCAGAGAGGGGAAAGTGTCTCAAAGTGCTAGTCACACTTGGATTTGACCACAAAGGAAAACTATCAGACAAGGAGGAGTAACAAACAGGGTTGATAAGTATTCTCAGTAGGATAGACAACAGAAGTAAAGTAATGATGCTTCCACTTTACAGACATCAGTCAGACAACAACTTTAGTACAGTGTGCAGTTCTGGGAGCATACAAGGAAGGGAGTTGTGAATGGAAATGACCAGAGGCTATAGGAGCTAGAGCTTTTCTCACATGAAACATTATGAAAAAATTAATGCATGATTTTGGTGATAAGATCATGTCAGGTGTGTCAGAAATGGAAGCATTTGCTGAGTTTGAAATGACATGGGTACACAGTACAGGTTTACATTGAAAAAAATTTTAAAGTTACACAGAAATTATTAGTACGGTCAAAATAGCATTGTTGGTGCAATGATCTGAGTTGGCATGGCTGCCAACAAATAGATTAAACCATATAAAGATTAAAATGTGATATGACTTATATTTTCTTATAGCTTTGTGTAGGCCTTGTCTATCTGGAAATAAATGGGAGTTATGTCTCCTTTTTGCTTGAACTATCTTATCACAGAAATTAATTTAATGAAGTGATGATGCTTGTCATATGCTATAGGTGGAATTCAAAGCTTATCTTGATAGTATAGCATTCTGCTGTATAGAGACAGAAAGTTTAATACACACACTGGTGTTTTCCAGAATGAATGCAAACATCAAAAATCATGATACTAAATAACAATTTGACTCTCATTAGTCTAGACATAAATTGTGCTTTCGATTCAGTTAACTGGGAATACTTACACATCCTATTAGGGAAATTAAATTTCTCAAATAGCTTTATAAATCTTATCACTCAACTATATAGTGGTAGTCAAGCTTACATTAAAATAGGTGCTAATATTTCTCAGAAGTTCCCCATTATTAAAGGTATCAAGCAAGGATGCCCTTTGTCCCTGTTATTATTCACTTTAATTATGGAACCATGGGCAAATCTAATAAGAGGGGACAAAGATATTGAAGGCTTTAAAATAAGTTTAAATGTTTCTTCAAAAGTACAAATGTTTGCTGATGACATATTGATTACTATTGGTGGAACTAATACATCTGTACAAGCACTTTTTCAAGATATGGAATACTTTCAAAGAAATTCCGGTCTTACCTTAAATCACAGCAAAACACAAATCCTTTTAACTGGTTCAAAAAATTTTATATACATGATGAATATAAACAATATTTAGCACAATCTGAGCAAATTCTTTACATAGGCATAATTATTATTAATAATATTAAAGATACTATTCAAATAAATTATAATAATAGTTTATTAGTTATTGAAAATACTATTAAAATGGAATAAAATTCCTTTTTTCTATGTATGAAAAACTTTCTATCATAAAGATGATCCTACTCCCTAAAATACTGTACATTATTCAGTCTATTTCAATACCCCCTCCCTATTCAATTTTAAGAAAATTCATCTCAATAATTCAAAAGTTTTTCTGGTTCCCCAACAAACCCAGCATCTCATTAGCTTATCGTATGTATAATTGGGACACTGGTGGTATAGCATTGCCTATTCTGGAGATTTACTCAATTTCCTCAGTGGTCAAAACTATTTCTCTTCTTATTGATTCAGATTATATGGCAAAATGGAAAGAGATTCTAGGAATATTAACCCTAGATTCAATCCACACCAACAGCTGTCAAAAATTAAACCTAATAAACAATTTATTTACATGGATACTAAAAGATTTTTTCTCTAACTTCTCCACCCACAGCTTTAAGTCTAAATATATAGAACTCTTATTGAATCTTTTTAAAAATTATATATTTAAATATAATATATACAACAATTGGCTATTTCTTCTCTTCCCCATAGCTTATACACAAGGAGTTATAT